>NC_140999.1:81370529-81624745 GCF_052327205.1 Somniosus microcephalus | reverse complement strand
CCCCAGTCTCTCTCTCCCCCCAGTCTCTCTCTCTCCCCAACTCTCTCCCTCTCCCCCAGTCTCTCTCTCTCTCTCTCCCCACTCTCCTCCCTCTCCCTCCACTCTCTCCCTCTCCCCCCAAGTCTCTCTCTCTCCCCATCTCTCTCTCTCTCCCCCTCAGTCTCTCTCTCTCTCTCCCCCCCCACCCCCGGTCTCTCTCTCTCCCCCCGTCACTCTCTCGCTTTCTCTCTCTATCTCCCCAGTCTCTCTCTCTCTCTCACCAGTCTCTCTCTCCCTTCGCCCATCTCTCTCTCTCTCCCCCAGTCTCTCTCTCTCCCCCAGTCTCTCCTCTCTCTCCCCCAGTCTCTCTCCTCTCTCTCCCCGTCTCTCTCCCCCCAGTCTCTCTCTCTCTCCCCCTCAGTCTCTCTCTCTCTCTATCTCCCCATTCTCTCTCTCTCTCCCCCAGTCTCCCTCTCTCCCCCCTCAGTCGCTCTCTCGTCTCCCCCTCAGCCTCTCTCTCTCTCTCTTCTCTCTCTCTCTCTCTATCTCCCCATTCTCTCTCTCTCTCCCCAGTCTCTCTCCTCTCTCCCCCCCAGTCTCTCTCTCTCACACTCCCAATCTCTCTCTCTCACACTCCCAATCTCTCTCTCACACTCCCAATCTCTCTCTCTCTCACACTCCCAATCCCTCTCTCTCTCACACTCCAATCTCTCTCTCTCTCACACTCCCAATCTCTCTCTCTCTCACACTCCCAATCTCTTTCTTACACTCCCAATCTCTCTCTCTCTCACACTCCCAATCTCTCTCACACACTCCCAGTCTCTCCCTCTCTCTCTCTCACATTCCCAATCTCTCTCTCTCTCACACTCTCAATCTCTCTCTCTCTCACACTCCCAATCTCTCTCTCTCTCACTCCCAATCTCTCTCTCTCACACTCCCAATCTCTCTCTCTCACACTCCCAATCTCTCTCTCTCTCACACTCCCAGTCTCTCTCTCTCTCTCTCTCTCTCACTCCCAATCTCTCTCTCTCTCACACTCCCAATCTCTCTCTCTCTCGCACTCCCAATCTCTCTCTCTCACACTCCCAATCTCTGTCTCTCTCTCCTTCCCTCTCTCGCTCTGTCTCTCTCTCCTTCCCTCTCTTTCTCTCTCCTTCCCTCTCTCTCCTTCCCTCTCTCTCTCCCTCCTTCCATCTCTCTCTCTCTTTCCTTCCATCTCTCTCTCTCTCTCCTTCCCCCTCTCTCTCTCTCTCTCTCTCCTTCCCTCTCTCTCTTCCCCCCAGTCGCTCCCTCTCTCTCTTCCAACAACAACATGCCCTCAAAAAGCCTCGGCACCGCCGGGCTCCCCCAGCTAGTAATTGCATAAGACGTCTTTACTCTTATAATCAAATCCTCTTGGAATAAAGGCCATTTGCTTTCCTAATTGCTTGCTGTACCTGCATGTTAACTTTCAGTGATTCGTGTACAAGGATGCCCAGGTCCCTCTGAACACCAACATTTCCCAATCTCTCACCATTTAAAAGATACTCTGCTTTTCTATTTTTCCTACCAAAGTGATAACTTCATATTTTTCCACATTATATTCCATTTGTCATGTTCTTGCCCACTCACTTAGCCTGTCTATATCCTCTTGAAGCCTCTTTGCATCCTCCTATGGGGGTGGCCTGTGGGGTGGCGCGTGCGCCCAGTCAGTTATGCCTCTGACTGTTTGTGAGTGGTTGGAATCGCTCCCACTCCCCTGGGTTCTAGACACCAGACTTAGGTACAAGACGGCGGTACAGAGAAAACTCGAGTAGACAGGTGGTTGGATGTAAACAAAAACCAACATTTTATTGAAGAGGAAAAATTGATACAATCTTATGGAAAATTACTAGTGTACACTTCTACAGGCAAAAATACAAAAGAATAACTAGACTTATACAGGGAATGGGGAACACATGGCACATCGAGGGAAAACAAACTATCTTAACAATCCCCTTATCCTTATCCCACCCCCTATACCTAACTAGATTAAGCTATGAGGGGCCAGAATTTATGCTCACCAATCAAAAGGGTTTGTTGGACTCAAAACAGCGGTGGGATTCGGGGTTCGCTCTTGGTGCTCTCTGGAGCCTGTCGTCGTCATGTGGTCTCCGGGCGCTGCAAGGGCGTTGTCCAGGTTCGAGTACCCCAAAGCTAAAGTCTCTGTTTGGGTACTTTGCCTTGCAGGATTGATTCTTCGTCGTCAGCCGCCAGATTGAGTTGGTGTGCAGATATTCGCAGGTTGGCTGAGGCTGAAGGCCCGATGATTCAAAGCCTACCCTCAGTCCATCTCCTCAGTTGGTCTTCTTCAGTCGGTCTTACTCAGGTGGTCTTCCCTCCTCCCCTCGTCGCGTCCCGCCTCGCCTGGCCTGAATTGTCCGTGTCCGCCCGATGCAGTGCCGAGGCAGTTTCCAGATGGAGTGGCAAAAGGCACGGGCAAAGGCCAGGGGGTAAGTGCGGGACGGGGAAAGAGCGACAGCCACGAGGGCGAGGGGCCGAAGAGCGGAGAGAGAACAGAAGAGCAGAGAGCGATTGCTACCCGGGGGCCTTCAATTATACTCCTATCGAAAACCCTTATCTGCGCGCCAAATCAGGTTAGTTCTTTGTCTTAATCTTGGCGGGCTATTTTAAATAATGGTAGCAATCCACACTAACTGTTTTTAGATGGCCGGTAATCGCATCTACCGGCCTGATAATTGACTTGTATTGTCATGAATGTTCCTTGATGGGCCTGTTCAGCCTCGATGGCTCTCTTAATCTGTTTCTGATTATATATGTAGACTGCTTGATGGCCTTAACTATCGGCCTAAACTGAATTTAGATTCGTCTCCAATTCGGTCTAATACATAATTCAGAGTCCTGTCTGGTTTCAAAACACAAAGCTTCTCTTCACAGAAAACTGCAGCTTGGGTTTCGATCCACAAGCTGTCTGTATTGCAGAGTCCATTTTAAAATCCCACAGGCTTTCTCCCACGAGGCACGGATGCCATCTTGGGTACCCTTTTTGATTTAAAATGTCCACACAGGGTCCCGTTTATTAATAACAGCCTTCGGGGAAATGCAGAAATTTTGCAAATCTTACACTCCCCCCTGTGATACTAAAACTTGCTTGACGTATCATACCTTTAAGGTGAGCAAAATTTTTCTGACTCTCCGTAGTCAACCTTCCCCAGTAATTACCTATCTAATATACCCACGACACATGCACTTCCCATTCCGCGAAAATGTAGTGTACATCAGCATACAGAGAGTAAAATTACAGGCTTTACACACACATCCAAGCATGGAGGTGGTCCAACAGCCCTGCACCACTTGGTACACACATCTTTATTAAACCGCGTCGCAAAAAAGCAACAAAAGTAAAAAAACCTTTATTAAAAATAACAAACACAAGGAAACAACAATCCTTTACTTATAATACAGGGAAAAGACTTAAACCGGCCTATCTCCCTCCACCTTTACATAGTGTTCCTTCCAAATTCTCTGGTTTCGGAATTCTGACCACCGACCTTTTACCTTACACTGGATACAAACTAAATACAACACTATCCCTAACTGACAAACCACGAGAATATGGGAAGCCAGCCTGATCCACGAAGGGACCTCTATATTATTGAAAATGTTCTACCAGGGTGGAGTCACTATATCCAATATCTTAGTCCCTATCTCTACTGTTTTCTGTTAGAGTGTGTAAAAATGTTTCTGCGAAACTATAACGGCTTTGAGTATTTTGGTAAGGTGTTCCGGGAGAGGGGGAATTTCATAGCCAAAGTGTGCTACGTACTTCTGCAAATCCGTAAAATTCTCCTTCACAGTGAGGTGAACAGTGGAGGGTTCAGGAATGGGGACAATTTGCTCCTGGGCCACTTGAACTTCTGCCTCGGGTTTAAAACAGAAGCTGCTTTCACTAACTGGACACCAGCTATGCTGTCCATGCTGGTAGTGGGACGCACTGGTGGTGACACAGTATGTCCCACCTCCTATATATGCTACCTGCGGGGGAACATGGCCTTGTGCCATTGCCTCCATGGTACAATTTATAGGCTTCGCATCAGCAGCTCTGAACCCACACTGCGGTTTTGAAAAGGCATTCAAGTGCTGGGGACACAGGATTATGTGTGCTCCCCGGCTCCGGCACCCTGAGAGGTCAGTACCTGTCATAGCGTGCTCCCACTTAATGACGTAAGGCGGGACTGCTGTGAAACGAATGTGTGCACCCCCTTGAATGACTCCAATGTTCGCAACCCTGTATACCGGTGTGGGTTGGGCTGTCCTACCCATGACCGGCATCCTAACTACTACTCCCATGATTGTGTGGTTGGACCGCCCACAATCCACGGGGACTGGGTAGGCTTCGGAGGCTAGCCGGAGTTGGCACGGGCTCAATGCATTCTCAAAAGGGTGGAGGGCTGCAAGGTGCTTGTTGCTAATCCAGGAGGGGACCAAACCCTGTTTTAAATCCTCCAGATTACTGCGGCCCTCGCCCAGTAACCACGCCCCGTATAACACGCACACCTCATTCTGCGCAGCCTGGTCAGAAGCATTTCTGTCCTCCCTTATGAGAGCATTTACCGTCTTTGCGTGCTTTTCCAACTCGGCTATGATCTCTTTTAAATGGACCGTCATGGCCTGGTCCTCATGCAACTCCGAACCCACTACCTTGTTCTCATCCAGTAATATCTTCTTTAACTGTGTTTTTAAACCGTTTATCTGGGTCTGCAGCTCTATGTCATCCAAGCTGTTGATGACAGAGGACCCAGTATTAAATGCAGTAAAAACATCATTCCATACACCCCTTCTTCGCCTCCCTGCATTACCCAAAAACTCTCGGTGTGTGGTGTAGAGTTCGGTCTTGTCCACATGGGCAAAATCGAATTCATAAAACTTCTTGAACATGTCCTTTAATAGGGCCTGGTATAGCTGCTCTGTTTCTTTGGGGCACCACTCCGGTAAATGTACCTCCGTGAGATTTAAAATCACGGAGGCTACCGCGTAGTGTACCCCCTGGTACAGCATCTGATTGGTGGGGACTAATACCAACCCATTCCCCGGTCCCTTGGTGGCGGTGGGGCAACCTTCCCTGGGTAACCTTGCCGCCTGCGCCATGGGCAGGGGCTTACGGGGGCGGGTTACCAGCTCAGTGGCATTGACTGGGATCTGGGAGTACGGGACCACACACACCTTCCGGCTGGCATCCCACCTTATCCCCTCCCCGGTGTCGTGCCACTGCCGGTGGAAAACAATGGATATGCCTGTGGGGCAGACCTTCTCTGACCCCCACATACAGATATAAATCCCTTGATCTGGTTCCCACCACTTGTCCCAACACACGCTTAGTCCTCCATGAGTCCCTGTAATCGTCCGATGGGTGTTGTTTCCCAACCGTTCCCACTTGACTTCGGGGTTCCTCATGTCCTTGCTCAACTTTCTGAGCCACCACCATCTATCCAGTGGACTGTGTCCTTTACACGTCAAACATATTCGCTTTCCAACGGTGACGCTGACCCTCGTGGTAACGACCCGTACCCTGGGGCACAGGAGGGAGGCTTCCCCGTACGTGAATCCGGTTTGGCTGGAGTACTGAGACGAATTGGACCCCAGCCATCCTGGCCACCTTCCCTCGTGGAAGTAAACGGCAGTCTCCTCCGCATCCTGTTCACCGCTCCCATCGATCGCCAGGGGCGCTCTGTCTCCCGAACACCCATAGATGTGGGAGTCTTGGACGTCGCCCCTCCTCTCCACACTCATCCTGATCAGGGCGAATAGGATCACGATCCATTCCATTCCGAAAATCTTTCTGCAAAAAGATGTAAAAGAACATGCAGCCAGGTCCCCAAGAGATTCTCTGGCTTGGTGAAGCATGGTCGGGTCCCTCGACCTCGACCCAAAGATACACTCTTAGCAGATTACTTAACTTAATACTACCCATCACCTTATTTAACTTAAATCATAAACACCTAAACTTAAGCTAAATAATTACACTTTACTTAAACTTAACTTAAACTAAACTATATACATGCGCCGCCCGTCTCCGGGCGGCCAGGCTAATCCCTGGTCGGACTGCGGCTCGCCACTACCCCCGGCGTGACCGCACCGTCCTTGACTGTTGGTCCCTCGCAGCCCGTGGCTGCTGGCTGAGGGCCTGCGTCCTTGGAACTCTCCCTGACTCAAGGGGCGTCCCTTGGTAACTGGAGGGCTGGTGACCATGGCTTTCTCGGCTGGGGCGTCCGTGGGGACCTTCTAGGGGCTTTGACGGGTGGGGCTTTCTTGGCCGATGGGCCTTTTACCCGAACCGCTGCTCCCCCAGGCTTGACCCCTCCCGAACCTGGGCTGGGGGCAGGTAACTTTTCGCAGCCTGCTGCTGCAAGCTGAGAGTTTCCGCCCTCAGGTCCCATGGCTGGGTCCAGGGCGGGGTTTTTGACCTCAGGTCCCTCCCTCTTTCCACCTGGGTTAGGGGCGGTGTTTTCGCCCTCAGGTCCCTCCCCCTCATCTGGATCCCAGAAGAGTGGGGGAGTGTCCCAATCGATGGGTGGGATGGCCCCTCCCTTCAAGCAAGCCACAGCGCCTGCCTGTGCAGTCTGTGAACTCGCTCCTGCTGCAGGCTGAGGATCTTTATCCTCAGACCTTTTTCCAACTGGCTGTTTTCCCTTTTTGGGTGTAAACAGCTTACACTGGTTGATATGAAACCACTTTGTACGCCGGGGCATCTTCACGGCGTATACCATGGGGCTGGCTTTATCTACAATACTGTAGGGCCCCATGTACAATGGTTCCAAACTACCAACTCAGGCATAATTCCTCACCAAAACCTGATCTCCTACCTCCCACTTGTTGTGCTTTCTCGGCTCGAGCAGCAATCGGTTACTCCGATGCTGCCTTCCCATGTTCCCAGCCGCCTGTTCGTGGACCTGCTTCAGGTGCTCAAAGAGGTTTCGGACAAACCTGTCCCGGTTTACCTCTCTGAGCTGACCCTCCATGAGCACCGGGGCTAGTACATGGGTGGGGGTCCGCATAACCCTGCCAGTCATTAGCTCATATGGGGAGTACCCCGTGCTTTTAGACTGGCTGGCCCGGATCCCCATCAAAACCAACGGTAGGACTTCGGCCCATCTACGGGGCGAGTCCACCGTTTCCTTTCTTAACCTTTCTTTCAGGGTCCGATTCATGTGTTCTACAATCCCTGATGACTGGGGGTTGTGGGCTACGTGCCATTTCCCTTCGATGCCTAGCAGCATTAGGGTGTTCTGCATCACCTGTCCGGTGAAGTGGCTCCCTTGGTCGGACTCCACAAACTGTGGTAGTCCCCACCTCGAGAACAATTCCCGGACCAGGATCCTGGCAGTACCCAGAGCTGTGGCAGTTCTGCAGGGAAAAGCCTCTACCCACTTGGTAAGCACGTCCACCAGGACTAGGCAGTACTTATAGCCTCCCTGGGTGGTGGGCAGGGGCCCGATGTAGTCGACTTGTATCGACTGCCATGGTCCCTCTACCCTCCTGACATGTGCCATAGGGACATTCCTTTTGTGGGGGTCAGGGTTGTTCGCAGCGCACACAAGTCAGCCTGCACAGAACTCGCGGACATCGTCACTGAGTCCCGGCCACCATCCCGCTTGTTCCACCCGCTGCCAGGTGGTCTCAGGCCCGGGGTGTCCCGCTCCTGGACCCTCATGGGCCAATTGAAGGAATTCCCTCCGGTGCTGCTGTGGCACAACCCATAGCATGCCCTCTTTAACGGAGCGAGTCGCTGTGCCATACGGACCTTCTATTCCCTTTTCCTCAGCTACTGCGCTGAGGACTGCTTTGAGGACGGGGTCTTGGGCTTGGACCGTCTTAAGGTCCGGGGCTAACGCTACTCCTACACTCCCTTGGGTCCCGTCCCTACCTCTGACCGCCGCCATGGGTCTGGACCCAAATGGGTCCCAGAAAGTGCCTGTGCGGGCACCCTCCTTGGCGAGCAAGTCAGCCTGCTGGTTGCCTTGGCCGCGGGGTTCTGTGGAGGAATGGGCCTTCACCTTGTGAATGAAAACCTCCCCTTCCTCCCCCACTGCTGCCAGGATCTTTTCCAGCAGGGGCTTTACTGTGAGGGGTCTCCCGTCAGCGGAGGTGTATCCGCGGTGGGACCAGATGGCCAGGTACTCCGTACACGAATTGCACGTGAACATGCTGTCCGAGCAAATCGTGTAGGGGGTGGGGAAGATTTCGGGGTGTGTAACGACGTACACCACCGCGGACAGTTCAGCCTGCTGGGCGCTCATGGTGCTGGGGAGCTTAATCGCCAGGGCAATGTTTGTCGCTGGGTCGTAAACTCCACACCCCGTGAGACGCTCGCCAGCAGATACCGTGCTGGAACCGTCTACATAGATTTCGCGGCCTGTGGGATGTATCCCGGCCCGTAAACCTATGTTTACTTCCCAAACCCCTTCAATGGAACACCGATGGGCTGTTCCAGGATATACCAGGTTGGCTGCGAGCTTTGGCTCACAGAGACCCTTCACCTTCAGATCCATCTGTGAGAGGAGCAAGGTCCAGCGGGCAATGCGGGCACTGCTCACTGTCCCATCCTTGATCCTCCCGTCCAGAAGCATCTGGGTGGGTGTGTGATGGGTGAGGAGGGTGATGGGAGAGGTGCCTGTGAAGATCAATGATCTTTTCACAGCTCAATGTGTGGCCAAAAGATGCCGCTCACAATTGGAATAGCTCCTTTCCACATCTGTGAGTATCCTGGAGGAGTAGACCACCGGCTGCAGCCGGCCGTGCCGCTCTTGGAGCAGCACAGCACTCAGGCTGTCCCCGCTGGCTGCTACCTCCAGGAAAAACTCTTTCCCCCCATCTATGGCCCCTAAAGCTGGCGCGGTCTGCAAGTCTTTCTTGAGCCTGACAAATGCTGCCTGGCAACCCTCATCCCAAAGCCACTCCACTCCCTTGTGTAGGAGTTGGAGCAGAGGGGCTGCGGTGGCTGCATAGTCCTCAATGAAGTTTCTACAGTACCCGGTTAGCCCTAGGAACGACCTCACACCCGTTACTGTGTTAGGGACCGGTAGTTCTTGTACCGCCTCCCTCCTAGCCTTATCTATGGCCCTTTCTCCAGCGCGCACGGTCAGACCGAGGAATTTCACCTCCTGCTGGCCGATCTGCGCATTCTTGGGATTTACTTTGAAACACTTCTGTCCTAACAGCTCCAGCAGTTCGGCCAATAGTGGGCCATGCTCCTCTTTTGAATCAGTGAACAGGAGCAGGTCATCCACATATTGAACCAACTGTCTGGGCTGGCTAAAATCCTTTAAACTGTCGGCCATGCACTGGTGGAAAATGCTGGGGCTGTTGTGGAAGCCCTGTGGCAAACAGTTCCACGTGTACTGTTGCCCTTTAAACGTAAAGGCAAACTTGTACTGATCCTCCCTCCTTACAGGGATGGACCAAAACCCATTTGAAATATCCAGCACCGTGAAAGTGGTCGTGGATGCTGGAATACTCCCGATGAGGTCGGCAACTACTGCTACTGTGGGTGTGCAGGCTGGGATGTTGCTATTGAGCACCCGATAGTCCACCGTGGCCCTCCAGGAATTGTCCAGCTTTCTGACCGGCCATAACGAAGAATTCACGTGGGTAGCTATCGGTCTCAGAACTCCCTGCTGCACTAACGAGGATATGGCTGCTTCCATGTCCGGCTCTGCTTCCCTGGGGAAGTTATACTGTTTCTGTGGTCGGGCCATGGGATCCCCGTCTACGCTGACCTCAAATCCTGTGACCCTCCCGCAGTCGTGTTTGTGAGTGGCAAATGTGGCCAGGTGGGCCTGCACAAATGCCTGGAACTCTGTTGGGGTGTTGCTGGCCATGAGCCTGAGGTTATAATCCTCTTTGAGCTTCATGGTGCAGAGGGTCCCCTTCCCTTCCTTTCCCGGGATTACTACGATCTCACCGTTCTTTACTCTACCTGCCCCCCTAAGGCAGTGATTCCTCAAATCCACTAGGATCCCGTGGCCCACAATAAAGTCGGCCCCCAGGACCCCTCTTCCACCCTCCACGTCCCATTTCATCAGGACACACGTCCACTTGGAACGGAGCAGTCCTATCCGAATGGCGAGCGGGATGGAAAACGAGCCAGCTTGTCCCCTACCCGTGAACCCTGATAGACTGTATGGGACCCCGCTGGAGAGAGGTGAGGTGGTGTGGTTAGCTGAGTAGACCACGGTGCATGATGCCCCCGTGTCTAACAGATAAGTCCTTGTCACCTTCTCCACCTCCATCTCCAAAAGGGGTCTTTTCCATTCATCATATCGGAGAGAGCACAGATAAACAGGCTGTGCTGGTTCTAGTCACGGCTGTGGGTTGGATGGGGCTGACGGAGTGAGAGCACCGGTGGCGGCTGCTACTCTCCCCTGGCCAGTCAGTAAGGACCTCATGGCGTCCAAAAGTGACTCGACCTCTGCGGAAGGGGTCCCTACCCCCGCCTTTTGGGCTGGGGCTGTGGGCTGCTTTCCCTTGTTATCCTTCCAAGGGTTTTTGCACTCCTTCCGCCAGTGACCATCCTTCCCACACCCGTAACAATTGGTCTTTGTGTTGCAGGGGGTTACTCCCTTCCTGGTGCCACACTTTCCTACCCGGTCCGGGTTTTATCTCATGCACCTTCCCCTTGGGTGGGTGTACATCAGCTCCCCTACCGTTTTTGTAAGCCACAGTGAGCTGCCAATTACCGTGAGTTCTGTGGTCTGGGGATCTTTGGGGTCGAACCAGGCTTCTGCCTTGGCCCGGACCTGTGGCAAGCTGTTCGCCACCAGGCAACGGAGCCAATGCGTCAGGGAATCCCCGTTCAGGAACGCCCGGCCCGGCGTCCCCGGGCAAGCCTTCCGGTACACCGGCCACAGATGATCCGCAAAAGCCTGCGGGGTTTCCCCAGAAAGCTGGATCGTCTTCTCCACGCGGGAGAAGGGACTTCCCTCATCCATCCCCATGGCCTCTAGAATCGCATCTCTAAGCTCCTCGTACCCGCTCTGCCCCCTTTTACACTCGTCAGAGAGGGATTGGAGGAGATTACTCTCCAGGGAGAATAGCAACATTTTGGCCTTCTCAGCGTCATCGCAGTCGTTGACGTGTAGGAATTAAACAAGCGGGGTTGGGGTTATTGTCTCTGGCCAGTCAGAAGCCTCTGAGCTGCTCCAGGGACCCCCGTGCGGTTTCGAAGTGCTCCCCTATTCCTGGTTCTGACCGCCGGACTTATTCGGTAGCGATGTAGACAGAAACCTGCAAAAGGACATAGACAGGCTAAGTGAGTGGGCAGAGATTTGGCAGATGCAATATAATGTTGGAAAGTGTGAGGTTATGCACTTTGGCAGAAAAAATCAAAGAGCAAGTTATTATCTAAATGGAGAGAAACTGCAAAGTGCTACAGTACAAAGGGATCTGGGGGTCCTGGTGCATGAAACACAAAAAGTTAGTATGCAGGTGCAGCAGGTGATCAGGAAGGCCAGTGGAATCTTGGCTTTTATTGCAAGGGGGATGGAGTATAAAAACAGGGAAGTCTTGCTGCAGTTATACAGGGTATTGGTGAGGCCACACCTGGAATACTGCGTGCAGTTTTGGTTTCCATATTTAAGAAAAGATATACTTGCTCTCGAGGCGGTTCAGAGAAGGTTCACTCGGTTGATTCTGGAGATGAGGGGGTTGACGTATGAGGAAAGGTTGAGTAGGTTGGGACTCTACTCATTGGAGTTCAGAAGAATGAGAGGCGATCTTATCGAAACATATAAGATTGTGAGGGGGCTTGATCGGGTGGATGCGGTGAGGATGTTTCCACTGATGGGTGAGACTAGAACTAGGGGGCATAATCTAAGAATAAGGGGCTGCCCTTTCAAAACTGAGATGAGGAGAAACTTCTTCACTCAGAGGGTAGTAAATCTATGGAATTTGCTACCCCAGAGAGCTGCAGAAGCTGCAACATTAAATAAATTTAAAATGGAGATAGACAGTTTCCTAGCAGATAAGGGAATTAGGGGTTACGGGGAGAGGGCAGGGAAGTGGATGTGAGTCTAGATTTGGATCAGCCATGATCCTATTGAATGGCGGAGCAGGCCCGAGGGGCCATATGGCCTACTCCTGCTCCTACTTCTTATGTTCTTATGTAAAAACGTGACTCGTGGTTCGGGTGCAAAACAAACCAGTATTTATTGAAACAAAAGAAAGAAACAACTTAAAAATAATCGATACAACACACCTATGCCTGGTACAGCACTTTTGCTTAACACAGTTCACTTATCGTTTACTGCAGCACTCCTTTTGCTTAGTGGCTTTACTTAAATACAGCACCTTTAACTAGTGCAACACACCTTTAATACAGTACACTTTGCTCACTACAGCACCTCTGCTTAGTGGCTTTTACTTAAATACAGCACTTTAATACAGCTGCTTAGTGTCCACTGAAGCACCTTTCTGCTTAGCGCAACACTGTTACTCAAATACAGCACTTTACTTCTTACAAATCACTTAATGTTCACTACAGCACTTCCCTGCTTAGTGCAACACTTTTATTTAAATACAGCACTTTTAATACAGAACTCAGTGTTCACTACAGCACTTCTCTGCTAATGCAACACTGTTACTCAAATACAGCACTTTACTTTTTACAAATCACTTAATGTTCACTGCAGCACTTCCCTGCTTAGTGCAACACTTTTATTTAAATACAGCACTTTTAATACAGAACTCAGTGTTCACTACAGCACTTCTCTGCTAGTGCAACACTGTTACTTAAATAAGGGAGGAGAGAATGGACACAACGAGGGAAAATCGACTAAAATTACAGTTCTAATAAAATTCCCCTTAATTCCCACCCCTATACCTATTCTAAGTTGCCTTGTAATGGGCCAGAAAATTATATGCTCACCAATGAACGCCTGCCCCGTGCCCTTGCGGTTTTAGATTCTTCACCACCCTGAAGATGGAGACACCCCAGTGTTTAAAAATAACTGCTGGTGTTTCACTCCCTTGGGCGGGCTCCTGAGTTGTAGAGGCACGGAGGCGAGGCTGCAGAGAGAGAGAGAGAGAGAGATGGCTTCTTGAGAAGCTATCTTATACCCCAATTGGGGCCAAAACCTTCCTGCCCAGATCCAGGTGCATCTGCGCTGAACAAAAGGGATCCAAACTGTCCCCATTGTCTGTGATGGGTTTGGATGAATTACCCATTTATCGTGATGGGTTTGTGAATGTATTCCCATTCATCGTACTGAGTTTGAATGGAGCTGTCTTGGTTTGAAAAAAAGCATGTCTTTCTATAATTGCTGAGTAAACAGCTTTGGAAGTTAGTGTAAACAAAAGTCATTGTCCTGTGGTCAAACTGAAACCACAGTCTCAAGTGGTTAATCCTTTGTGTAAACATAGTAGCAGTTTCTGTCGATTGTCTCTGCAGGGAGGGGAACTCCCTGAACTGCCTTTGAGTGGCAGTTTAGTCAGCCATTTTTGATCTTCCCTTTTCATATGTCCACAGTCTGTGTCCTGACACGAGGTCGGGCAGCCATCTTTGATTACCCCTTTTTCACAGACACACGCA
Organism: Somniosus microcephalus; assembly: GCF_052327205.1. Lineage (NCBI taxonomy): Eukaryota > Metazoa > Chordata > Chondrichthyes > Squaliformes > Somniosidae > Somniosus > Somniosus microcephalus. The sequence continues at coordinate 81,611,202 of NC_140999.1, read as the reverse complement.
AGCTGCCTTTTCAATGTCTTTTGTCTTCTGCCACGAGGTCTGACGGCCATTTTGATCCCTGGATTTTAAAGGTATATTACCCAGGTATTCTTTAATCAAAATTCAATCTTCGGAACTGTAGGAAATTTCGAAATTATTGCGAAATCCTTACATTCGCTGGCGGTCTGCTCTATTTCCCTGAAGTGGATCGAGGGGGTCTCCCTTTGCAGAAAGCTTTGGGATATGGTTGACCATAACCCTGAGCTGTTGGGTGTTAAAGGGCAATACGAACTGGTTTTGGAGGGGTCCCTCAATGTCGCCATTTGCGGGTGGGCCGAACCTCCGATGCCGCGCTGGGCGCATCGGTTCCGGCTCCAGCCTCTCGGGCGGGGGTTGCTCTACCTCCGCCTCCACCTCTGGCTCCACTTCAGGTTCCACCCCCAGTTCCACTCCCCCTTGCTGCCAAACCTAGCTGAAACTTGGCGCTACGGGTGGTGGCCGTGAGGTCTCCTCTCTCTCAACCGGGTCGTCCCTAGACACTACCGGTGATGTTGGAACTGTCCTCCCCTCGTTCCCCATAAAATCTGCCTGGCCTGCCTTTGGGCTTATGAGGCACACCATGCCTTTTGCCTTCCGGAGGGCCCAGCTCATATTTTCTATCCTCTCTCTACAGGGGCCGTGGTCTGCCTCCTCAAACCCCTGTTCACTTGCTAGCTTGTAAGCGGCTTTTACCATCTGCACTTTCTCTTCCTGTTCCCTGATCTGCCTTGCCAAGCAGGCATTTTTCTCCCGCAACCTGAACTCATTTCCCTTGGCCTCGGTGACTTGGCACCGTAGGTATTCCAACTGGGCCTTGTGTTCTCCCACTAAATGTACTCTTTCTTGGTTCAAAGCCTGCAAAGCTACTAATAACTTCTCCCCTGCGAGAGCCTTATCCTGGATCTCCAGGGCTGACTCCCTTAACTCGACTGCCTATGCTGCAACGAGCCCGTCCAAGAGCTGGACCTGCTTCTTAAAGCACATCAGCCAAACTGCCTTCTCTAAGGACTTCTTGTGTTCCTTTCCTTCTGTCCACTTAGCTGCTGCATCTATCGAACGCCCAGCCCTTAACAGAGTGGTGATCCACTTCTTAGTGATATTCGCCTTGCTAAACACATAATCAGAAATCCTTTTCTGCATCATGGTTCGCTCATCCAAACCACTGTCTACTGCATCGCAACCTTGTTGCCGGTGTCCTGCCATGGTCGCCATTTCTGTAGGGGGTGGCCTGTGGGGTGGCGCGTGCGCCCAGTCAGTTATGCCTCTGACTTTTTATGAGTGGTTGGAATCGCTCCCACGCCCCTGGGTTATAGACACCGGACTTAGGTACAAGGCGGTGGTACAGAGAAGACTCGAGTAGACAGGTGGTTGGATGTAAACAAAAACCAAGATTTTATTGAAGAGGAAAAATTGATACAATCTTATGGAAAATTACTAGTGTACACTTCTACAGGCAAAAATACAAAAGAATAACTAGACTTATACAGGGAATGGGGAACACATGGCACATCGAGGGAAAACAAACTATCTTAACAATCCCCTTATCCTTATTCCACCCCCTATACCTAACTAGATTAAGCTATGAGGGGCCAGAATTTATGCTCACCAATCAAAAGGGTTTGTTGGACTCAAAACAGCGGTGGGGTTTGGGGTTCTCTCTTGGTGCTCTCTGGAGCCTGCCGTCGTCACGTGGTCTCCGGGCGCTGCAAGGGCGTTGTCCAGGTTCCAGTACCCCAAAGCTAAAGTCTCTGTTTGGGTACTTCACCTTGCAGGGACGATTCTTCGTCATCAGCTGACAGTTTGAGTTGGTGTGCAGATATTCGCAGGTTGGCTGAGGCTGAAGGCCCGATGATTCAAAGCCTACCCTCAGTTCGTCTCCTCAGTTGGTCTTCTTCAGTCGGTCTTACTCAGGTGGTCTCCCCTCCTCCCCCCGTCGCGTCCCGCCTCGCCTGGCCTGAATTGTCCATGTCTGCCCGATGCAGTGCCGGGGCGGTTTCCAGATGGAGTGGCAAAAGGCACGGGCAAAGGCCAGGGGGTAAGCGCGGGACAGGGAAAGAGCGACAGCCACGAGGGCAAGGGGCCAAAGAGCAGAGAGAGAAGAGAAGAGCAGAGAGCGATTGCTAACCGGGGGCCTTCAATTATACTCCTCTCGAAAACCCTTATCTGCACGCCAAATCAGGTTAGTTCTTTGTCTTAATCTTGGCGGGCTATTTTAAATAATGGTAGCAATCCACACTAACTGTTTTTAGATGGCCGGTAATCGCATCTACCGGCCCGATAATTGACTTGTATTGTCATGAATGTTCCTTGATGGGCCTGTCCAGCCTCGATGGCTCTCTTAATCTGTTTTCGATTATATATGTAGACTGCTTGATGGCCTTAACTATAGGCCTAAACTGAATTTAGATTTGTCTCCAATTCGGTCTAATACATAATTCAGAGTCCTGTCTGGTTTCAAAACACAAAGTCTCTCTTCACAGAAAACTGCAGCTTGGGTTTCGATCCACAAGCTGTCTGCGTTGCAGAGTCCATTTTAAAATCCCACAGGCTTTCTGCCACGAGGCATGGACGCCATCTTGGGTACCCTTTTGATTTAAAATGTCCACACAGGGTCCCGTTTATTAATAACAGCCTTCGGGGAAATGCAGAAATGTTGCAAATCTTACACTGCTCACAACTTACATTTCCACCCAGCTTTGTATCATCAGCAAACTTGGATATATTACATTTGGTCCCCTCATCCAAATCATTGATATAGATTTTGAACAGCTGAGGCCCAAGCACTGATCCTTGCGGTACCCCACTAGTCACAGCCTGCCAACCCGAAAATTACCCGTTTATTCCTACTCTCTGTTTTCTGTCCATTAACCAATCCTCAATCCATGCTAGTATATTACCCCCAATCCCATGAGGCCTAATTTTGTTTAATAACCTCTTGTGTGGCACCTTATCGAATGCCTTCTGAAAATCCAAATACACCACATCCACTGGTCCCCCATTATCTATTCTGCTAGTTACAATCTCAAAAAACTCTGCTAAGGGAACTAGGTCCTTCCTATCCACTCTATCTAGGGCCCTCATAATTTTATACACCTCAATCAAGTCTCCCCTCAGCCTCCTCTGTTCCAAAGAAAACAACCCCAGCCTATCCAATCTTTCCTCATAGCTAAAATTCTCCAGTCCTGGCAACATCCTTGTAAATCTCCTTTGTACCCTCTCTATTGCAATCACATCTTTCCTGTAATGTGGTGACCAGAACTGTACGCATTACTCTAGCTGTGGCCTAACTAGTGTTTTATACAGTTCAAGCATAACCTCCCTGCTCTTATATTCTATGCCTCGGCTAATAAAGACAAGCATTCCGTATGCCTTCTTAACCACCTTATCTGCCTGTCCTACTACCTTCAGGGATCTGGGACATGCACCCCAAGGTCCCTCTGTTCCTCAACACTTCTCAGTATCGTACCATGTATTATGTATTCCCTTGCCTTGTTAGCCCTCTCCAAATGCATTACCTCACACTTCTCCAGATCGAATTCCATTTGCCACTGTTCTGACCTCCTCACCAGTGCAGAATATAACGCATCATCAGGGGGAATAAGAACATGAATGTAAAACTACCCAGTGACCAAATAATGTACTGATATAGAATTAATTGGTGCCTGAGCGGACTAAGTGATATACAAAGTCGACGCGTACCCAACTTAACTCTCTGCTTTAAATAAACCGGACACGGACACCAAGCAAAGGAGAACAGTATTTATTATACTACAGAGCTCTGGGAGAAGCGCTAACACCTTATGGATGTGATCGCCAAACTTCTCAATTTTGCAATAGCAGCCGTGCTCCTTTTATACCATTTAAAAACAGGAAAGATACCATATTACATTTGACCAATCGGGCACTTTAGCATTCTTTAACTTTGGCCAATCCGATAGCTTAGCAACCCTTAATCACATTCTATCAAAAACAAGTTGATCATATTATTATACCGTTAGCAAACAACTTAATTATATTATTATAATTAATACGGTGGCATAGTGGTTAGCACTGTTATTATTATAATTAATACGGTGGCATAGTGGTTAGCACTGTTGCCTCACAGCTCCAGGGACCCGGGTTCGAATCCGGCCTCGGGTGACTGTCTGTGTGGAGTTTGCACATTCTCCCCGTGTTTGCGTGGGTTTCCTCCGGGTGCTCCGGTTTCCTCCCACAGTCCAAAGATGTGCAGGTTAGGTTGATTGGCTATGATAAAATTGACCCTTAGTGTTAGGGGGATTAAATACGTGGGGTTACGGGGATCGGGGGTGGGATATGTGTCGGTGCAGGCTCGATGGGCCGAAATGGCCTCCATCTGCACTGTGAGGTTTCTGTGATTCTGTCTGTGATTACTGTTCTGTGCAAGTGACATCACACGTTTGGTGTTAATGTTAATGAATGTCCAGAATTTCAGCAGGCACTACGGTGCCATTTTAAAATTTCCTCCAACAGCCCTCCTTTTGGTCCTGGAGCACGATCCTCTTGCTCCCAGATGACCATCGTTCTTCGTTTCTTCACAGGGTTGGTTTACAACCACTGACTCGTCTCGTGAGAACCGGCCGTTCCGGCCACGTCATCATATGTTTCGTCTTCTTCACCCATATTTCTGGGCAGGAGGTCGGTGTATTCTTTGACAGAAGCTACTGGCAGCACAGCTTTCACAGCAGTTTGACAGCACATTTTAATGATACTCAATGCACAGCACAGCAGTATACATATCACAACCATGATCAATATCATTTGCACTAGCCACGCACCCCAGCCTGATCCTCCCAGTAACCAATCAAACCATCTGCCTCCAATATTGGATTGATGGAGCAAAGCTACTTGTTTTTGAATATGGTCCGCTAGGTTGGTAATATTTTCAGAACTGTCTGGGATGTATGTACAGCATTCTGCTCCGATCATGGCACATGTACCTCCCTGTGCAGCTAGTAGGTAATCTAGTGCCATTCTATTTTGTAGGGCGACAGTTCTTAGGGCTACCATTTCGGCACTCATCTCTCTCAGGGATTCAGCCTTGTCATTGGCTACTCCCTCAATTATGGTTGCCAATCACCATATTTCTTGAGAAGTAAACATTATTCCAGCCGTGGGGAACATAGCTCCTAGTACCACCTGCCAGGTGGGAAGTTCTCTTTTAGTACGACTATGCTTGTGGTGGTCTTTCAATTCCTTTATGTGGTGTATATATGGTACTACATACCCCAAATAGCATGATCCTGCCCAATTCTCTGGTAGCCAGGGGTATGCTCTATGACCGCATATGAAGTATGTCCCATTATAGGCTGTCATTATCTGTCCCGGTTGTTCGGGGTTTATGTTGGCGCGGAAGACGGTAAAACCCATCTGGTTGTCAGTATCTGTTCGCCTGGTCCCATTCCATGGTTTATTATTGGTCAAATTCATCAAATTGGTGATATTGAACCACCAGCTTTCCATGGAATTTCCTGCATTATATGTGGTAAAATTTTGTATACAATGACCTTTCCCCACATCAATTCTGATCCCTTCAGTCTGTTCTGTGCCGCGCTCCCAACATATCTCCCCGATCGGCTGGCCCTTTCCTGACGTATTGGTAAGAACTAAAAAGGGGGGTTCTTTCGTATAATTATATGTTGGCTTATACCATTCTTTAAAATTTTCTAATGAATATCCTCCCCCCCAGAACTCATTCCTTATCCATTTCTGTTCCCAGGTTTTTCCGAAGGTGGATAAAGTGGTATTTTTCTGTTTTGTATGATTTCTATTAATTATCCATTCTGCCATATCTGTGAGGTTCAAGGGTATTGGTCGCAAGTGTATCCCTCCTTTCGCATGAGTGGGAGTATGGCTACATACCCAACAGGCATCTATCCCACTCCGTTTGGCATACTTATATGACATATATAAAAACATATTTACATGCAATCCCCGTTTTCTACGCGGTTCTGTCGCCACATCTCCCGTGACAATACGTATCAACGCAACTATACACAGTAACTTATACATGTTTTTGATGCAATATTCTTCTTCCAGTTATTGCCGAAGGGGTCTCCCTCCTTTTTTTCTGTGGAACAGATTCAGAACAGTGGGGGTAATTATTCACATTCATGTCCTTTATATAACTTCAACTGAGTCCAATGTTTCCATATGCCCTTTCCCCTTATGTCCAGACAGGCACAGGTGTCTCCACTAATTATAATTTCACACGGCCCATTCCATTTCGGTGCAAACCCTGGTTTTCCTGGTAGGACCTTTAGCATCACCCTACTCCCTGCGGAAGGGACCTGGGGTGCTATGGTGGGATCATCATCCTGTTTTTCCTGATTATCTCTCACGTTTTTTCGCATTCCCTTAAGTTGGGAACTTAATTCCCTTACAAATCGTTTTAATTTATCCTTTAATGGGCCGACATCGGCTCCACCTGTTATGATGCCTTCTGGTAATTGCATCGCTCGTCCTGTCATTAGTTCATAAGGGGTTAATCCTGTAGTTCTGTTTGCCGTAGCACGCAACTTCATCAGAATGATGGGCAGGACTTCTGTCCATGTTTTTCCCGATGTTTCCATGGCCTTTGCTAGGCTATTTTTAAGCGTTCTGTTCATCCTCTCTACCATCCCCGAGCTCTGGGGGTGGTAGGGTATGTGGAATTTTTGTTTAATTCCCATTAACTGACATGTTAATTTCATTATACTTCCAGTAAAGTGTGTTCCTTGGTCCGAATCTATTTGCACCGGCACTCCCCACCGAGGGATTACTTCTTCAGCTAGTATTCTGGCTACCGTCAGGGCAGTGCAGTTTCTAGTAGGGTATGCCTCCACCCATCGGGTAAACTGACCAATTATTACTAAACAATAGGTTTTCCCACGAGAATTTGGAAGGTGTCCCGTGAAGTCAATCTGCAATTGCTCCCACGGTCCCTTTGGCCTTGGTTGGTGTCCCATCTTAATTTTGATTGGTCTTCCCGGGTTATGTTGGGCACAAGTGAGGCATCTTTGGCAATACCTCGCTATGTCTCGTCCCATTCCCTTCCACCACCATTCCTTACTAATAATCCCCGTCATGGCTTCCTTGCCCGAATGGGCAAGCCCATGGTTGATCTCCAACAGCGTCTGTTGTATACATTCTGGGGCGACAACCTTACCTTCCTTTCTCCATACTTTATCCGTTCCTTTGATGGCACCCTGTGCTTCCCACTTACTCTTTTCCTGATCCGTGGAGTCCTCGTGTAACTCTGCTAAGCTCACCTCATCTTCCTCTTTATATAAGGCGGCTATGGGTGCTTCTATCATTGTTTGTTCTAAAGCGTCTTGCGCTGCCTGATCTGCTGCTTGGTTTCCCCGGTGGTGTGACCATTCTGGACTACTCTGATCTGGTTCTTTCTGGTGTGCCTTAATTTTAATTATTGCTACCTGCTTTGGTTTTTCACTTGCCTCCAGGAGTCTTTTAATTCTCTCCTGATGTTTGATGGGATTACCTCCTGTGGTTATAAACCCTCTTCTACCCCAAGATGTCATGTAGTCATGTACTACCCCAAAGGCATACCTACTGTCTGTGTAGATATTTACTACCTTTCCTTCAGACCTCTCTAAAGCTCTTGTGAGGGCTTCTAACTCAGCCACTTGGGCTGATAGTCCTCCGTCTATCCTTCCTGATTCTAGGGTTTCCAGTTGTTGGGTAACTACTGCCCAACCTGTCCGGGGTAGACCTTCTACATATTTTCTTGACCCGTCGACATACAACTCCTCGTCGACTTGTTCCAGAGGAGTGTCCTTAATTTTGTCTTCCTCTAGATTCATATCTACATCTCCACAATTATGGGGTTCTCCTTCCCCTAATATTCCTTCAGCTGGATTTTCGCCAATGTCTCTAACAATGGTTAGAGCTTGTGTAGGTGGGAGGAGGACTGCCTCCCATTTTGTTCTTCGTAAATTTGATACAGACCTTAGTTTTCCTGTGTTAAGCATTTCCACCAAGGTATGCTTGGTGTGTAAGATGATGTTTCCTGTCATTACTATAGGTTCACTGATTTTCACCGCCCAGGCTGCGCAGTCCAAAGCGGCTATACATCTAGATAAACCTGCAACCACGGGTCCTTCCGCGGTTGAGTAATATGCTATGGGTCTGCGTTTATCCCCATGTGTCTGGGTTACTACTGCCGAATAAAATCCTCCCTCGTTATTACAATGGATGTGAAAGTCCTTGCACATATCCGGGAGTCCCAATCCTGGGGCTGAGATTAAAGCTGCCTTTAACTGATCATAAGCTTCTTCTTGTTCTGATCCCCATTCTATGGATTCAAGAGCGGGTTTTCCTCCCTTGACTAATCTCTGTATGGGTTCTGCCAATTTAGCAAACCCTGGGATAAAATTTCAACTGTAATTAAATAATCCCAAGACCTTTCTAACTCCTCTTACTGTTACGGGCCTTGGCATTTTCTGCACCGCATCTTTTCGGTCTATGGGCATTTCCTTGAGTCCTTGGGAGATCAAGTGACCCAAGTATAGGACCTGAGGTTGTCCTATTTGTGCCTTCTTGGGGCTTATTTTTAAGCCGGCTGATTCTAAACCTTCTAATATTAGGGTAAGGGCCTCTTTGTGTGACTCTTCCGTGTCCGAAGCAATTAATATGTCATCTACATATTGTAATACTGTGCTTGACTCTGGGATGGGAATTGTTGCCAACATATTACTCATCACCCGGTGAAATATAGCCGGGCTGTTATGAAACCCCTGTGGTAAACGGGTCCAGGTATACTGGCAGCCGTCCACTGTAAAGGCAAATTTTTCCTGTGATTCCTCGTCCAAAGGCAGGGACCAGAATCCGTTGGCTATATCCAATACTGTAAATATCTTATGTTCCGGGGACAATCCATTCAAGATTGTAGCCGGACTGGCAACAATCGGGTGTAATTTCGGAGTCACTTTATTTAGAGCCGTGTAATCTATGGTGAGCCTAAAGCTCCCGTCCGGCTTTCCTACCGGCCAGGTAGGTGAGTTAGTGGTGCTTGTTGTTTCTCTCAAGATTCCTTTTTCTACTAAACCCTTTACTATTTCTTTTACAGCCTTTTTAGCTTCTGGTTTTATTGGGTATTGCTTATGTGGGGTATGTTCCGGTCCTGGAGTACTAATTGGTTTTATATTAGCCTTTCCAGTATCTAATTTATTCTGAGCCCATATTCCAGGAACATTTTCACAAATTAGTCCATAAATTCCTCTCTCTGTTTTCCAATCCCTAGTGGTAACAGTGGCTATTCCCACTGTTCCCAGGTTGTTAGCTATTTTTGCTGGTTTTTCTTTTCTGCCGTCAGGTCGGGGCCAGGTTATTTTCCCTTTTCCACAATCTATGAGAGCTTGATACTCTTTCATAATATCATTTCCTAATATAGTTCCCTCATGAGACCTGTGCACATAGAATCTCATGGGCAAGTACATGTTTCCTACGTCTACCAATTGGGTAGTACTTAAAAAGGCTTGGGTTAGGTTTCCGCTCAACCCTCGTAACCATGTTGACTGGTGAGTTGTCGGGAGTGGGAGATCGGTGACAGATACGGAGGCGCCTGTGTCCACTAGCATTTCACATTGTCGGCCCCCTACTAGTGCAGACACGTAAATGCGTCCCTCCTTTTTGGCCTTAATGGGGGCCATAGGACTTCACTTCTGTTCTTTAAACTTTTGCCACTGCTTCCATTCCTCCCAATCTTTGTCACTCATGGTTTCTCTACTAGGTCCTGGGGTGGGTTTCCCGTGTTTGCTAAAGCATGTGGCTTCAAAGTGGCCTGGTTTGCCACAATAACCACAGGTCTTTTTAACTCCCCCTTTGGATTCTCTGCATTCCTTCGCAAAGTGCCCTGCCTTGCCACAATTATGGCAGGTTCCTCTTTTTGGCTTAGCGCCTTGGTCTGACGTAGATATTGCCCCTATCTTTTCTTGTTTTACGGATTTATTTGCGTCCTGTTGGTTAAGTTGTCCTTCCAGTCTAGTTGCCCATCGAACCACCTCGTCATAGCGTTCGTGTGAAACCAACCCGGTTTTAAGGACCGCTTGGTGTCCAGCTGATAGTCCATCTTTGTATGCTTGTACAAAGCCTGGATCATCTCGCGTCATATCTCCTGCTATTCCTGAGCTCTCCTCATAAATAAGGGACAATCTTTCTCCGAATTCAGAAGCCCCCTCTCCCTTATTTTGTTTAGCTGATGTTATTCTACCTCAATTGGTCGGGGAATCTCCAAGGGTTGTTTGTATGGCAGTTTTAAAAGCCTGACGAGCTACTTCTTGTTGTTCATGGGTTGCTGACAAGGGTTGTTGGTTTACCCATCGACCCCCTAAATAGTCCTGGTTGGGCTGTGCATTATCTTGGGGTACCAATCTCCATTTATCCGCGGGACAGGCTGCCCGGACTAGTATATGTACGTCCCGGAGATGGAGGTCATGTGCTAGTATCATCTGGTCTAATTTAGTCCAGAACTGGGCATTTCTACTTCTTGGTTTTAGGGGCCCTAAGGCATCAACTATCTGTTGTTTTTCTCCTGGAGTGAAGGTTTTATAATAATGTTTTGTTCTTGGGTTGTTGCCGCCATCTCCCGTAGTTCCTCCCCTTGTTACCGGAGCCATGCCGTTAATTTCATCCTCATCACTACTTTCATTATTCGAGGGGGCGGTAGGGGCGGAGGGCCGTAGGCTGCTATATGGCAGGAGCGACATGTGATTCCCTGCCTCCATTTCTTTAAGTGTTCGTTTTAAGTCACTTACTTTCTCCTTGAGAGACTTGTTTTCTTCCTCTGTCCTCTTACACTTTTCTTTAACTGTATTTACTTGTTCTAGCAGACCATTTAACTGGTGTACTAACATTACTCCTGCCTTCTTAGTCTTATCTTTAGTCTGGAAGTTCTACCAGACTCTTTGGCATTCTAAAGACTGTGTGATATCCCACCCGTCTTTCTGCATACATTTAATAGTAGATTGTCTTTTTGTCATAAAGGTGTGTGACAGGGTCCCTTCTGGTCCCTTCTTAACTTGTTTACCTTCCATAGGATTTCCCTCAGATCCTTTTTGGACCTCTTTATCTTTCTTCCCCATATTTGAGAGAGAAAATATACTCACGGCCACGGATCACAGTCTGAGCGTTTCTCAGACGAATCGCGTGTTTTCACCACCACGAGTCCGGTCTCTAGGTAGACGGGATCAGTGTCTCACCGGCAACCGTATCTTATCCTATAACAAATTTAGGCATAACAACACTACACATTTATCCTTCACAAAGACAATCCTTAACTTATACTTAATTAAAATACTAAACTGGTATCCTTTCTGGTAGTCCGGTCCTCTAAGATTCTTTTGATGAGTTACTAATTACCCGAGACACCCTGTCGAGCGTCCCCCATAATTTCCACTCACCCTGCTCGCAGCGCCAAATTGATATAGAATTAATTGGTGCCTGAGCGGACTAAGTGATATACAAAGTCGACGCGTACCCAACTTAACTCTCTGCTTTAAATAAACCGGACACGGACACCAAGCAAAGGAGAACAGTATTTATTATACTACAGAGCTCTAGGAGAAGTGCTAACACCTTATGGATGTGATCGCCAAACTTCTCAATTTTGCAATACCATTTAAAAACAGGAAAGATACCATATTACATTTGACCAATCGGGCACTTTAGCATTCTTTAACTTTGGCCAATCCGATAGCTTAGCAACCCTTAATCACATTCTATCAAAAACAAGTTGATCATATTATTATACCGTTAGCAAACAACTTAATTATATTACTGTTCTGTGCAAGTGACATCACACATTTGGTGTAAGCAGATCAAGTCAGCTGCCTGTTGTGCCAGTGTCTGCAAAATGTTAATGAATGTCCAGAATTTCAGCAGGCACTTCGGTGCCATTTTAAAATTTCCTCCAACAGTACAAAGCCAACGGATCTCGGGAGCAGACCCAATCCCAGCACACCCACAGGCCCAGTCGCAGCAAACCCACAGTCCCAGCCCCAGCACACCCACAGGCCCAGTCCCAGCACACCCACAGACCCAGTCTCAGCAAACCCTCAGACCCGGCCCCAGCACACCCACAGGCCCAGTCCCAGCACACCCACAGACCCAATCCCAACACACCCACAGGCCAAGCCCCAGCAAACCCACTGACCCAGTCCCAGCACATCCACAGGCCCAGCCGCAGCAAACCCACAGGCCCAGGCCCAGCCCCAGCACACCCACAGATCCAGTCCCAGCACACCCACAGACCCAGTCCCAGGAAACCCTCAGACCCAGTCCCAGCACACCCACAGGCCCAGTCCCAGCACACCCACAGACCCAATCCCAGCACACCCACAGGCCCAGCCCCAGCAAACCCACAGTCCCAGCCCCAGCAGACCCACAGGCCCAGTCCCAGCACACCCACAGACCCAGTCTCAGCAAACCCTCAGACCCGGTCCCAGCACACCCACAGGCCCAGTCCCAGCACACCCACAGACCGAGTCCCCCCAGCACACCCACAGACGCAATCACAGCACACCCACAGGCCCAGTTCCAGCACACCCTCAGACCCGTTCCCAGCACAGCCACAGACCCAGTCCCAGCACACCCACAGACCCAGTCCCCCCAGCACACCCACAGACCCAGTCCCAGCACACCCATAGGCCCAGTTCCAGCACACCCACAGACCCAGTCCCCCAGCACATCCACAGACCCAGTCTCCCCAGCACATCCACAGACCCAGCCCCAGCACACCCACAGGCCCAGTCCCAGTAAACCCTCAGACCCGGTCCCAGCACACCCACAGGCTCAGTCCCAGCACACCCACAGACCCAATCCCAGCACACCCACAGGCCCAGTCCCAGCAGACCCACAGACCCAATCCCAGCACACCCACAGGCCCAGTCCCAGCACACCCCCAGACCCAGTCCCAGCACACCCACAGGCCCAGCCGCAGCAAACCCACAGGCCCAGTCCCAGCCCCAGCACACCCACAGATCCAGTCCCAGAACACCCACAGACCCAGTCCCAGGAAACCCTCAGACCCGGTCCCAGCACACCCACAGGCCCAGTCCCAGCACACCCACAGACCCAATCCCAGCACACCTACAGGCCCAGCCCCAGCAAACCCATAGACCCAGTCCCAGCAGACCCACAGGCCCAGTCCCAGCAAACCCACAGACCCAGTCCCAGCAAACCCTCAGGCCCGGTCCCAGCACATCCACAGGCCCAGTCCCAGCACACCCACAGACCCAGTCTCAGCAAACCCTCAGACCCGGTCCCAGCACACCCACAGGCCCAGTCCCAGCACACCCACAGACCGAGTCCCCCCAGCACACCCACAGACGCAATCACAGCACACCCACAGGCCCAGTTCCAGCACACCCTCAGACCCATTCCCAGCACAGCCACAGACCCAGCCCCAGCACAGCCACAGACCCAGCCCCAGCACACCCACAGACCCAGTCCCCCCAGCACACCCACAGACCCAGTCCCAGCACACCCATAGGCCCAGTTCCAGCACACCCACAGACCCAGTCCCCCAGCACACCCACAGACCCAGTCCCCCCAGCACATCCACAGACCCAGCCCCAGCACACCCACAGGCCCAGTCCCAGTAAACCCTCAGACCCGGTCCCAGCACACCCACAGGCTCAGTCCCAGCACACCCACAGACCCAATCCCAGCACACCCACAGGCCCAGTCCCAGCACACCCACAGACCCAATCCCAGCACACCCACAGGCCCAGTCCCAGCACACCCCCAGACCCAGTCCCAGCACACCCACAGGCCCAGCCGCAGCAAACCCACAGGCCCAGTCCCAGCCCCAGCACACCCACAGATCCAGTCCCAGAACACCCACAGACCCAGTCCAAGGAAACCCTCAGACCCGGTCCCAGCACACCCACAGGCCCAGTCCCAGCACACCCACAGACCCAGTCCCAGCAGACCCACAGGCCCAGTCCCAGCAAACCCACAGACCCAGTCCCAGCAAACCCTCAGGCCCGGTCCCAGCACATCCACAGACCCAGTCCCAGCACAACCACAGACCGAGTCCCCCCAGCACACCCACAGACGCAATCACAGCACACCCACAGGCCCAGTTCCAGCACACCCACAGACCCAGTCCCCCTAGCACATCCACAGACCCAGTCCCCCTAGCACATCCACAGACCCAGTCCCAGCACACCCACAGACCTAGTCCCAGCACACCCACAGACCTAGTCCCAGCACACCCACAGACCCAGTCCCCCTAGCACATCCACAGACCCAGTCCCCCTAGCACATCCACAGACCCAGTCCCAGCACACCCACAGGCCCAGTCCCAGTACACCCACAGGCCCAGTTGCAGCAAACCCACAGGCCCAGTCCCAGTACACCCACAGGCCCAGTCCCAGCACACCCGCAGACCCAGTCTCAGCAAACCCTCAGACCCAGTCCCAGCACACCCACAGGCCCAGTCCCAGCATACCCACAGACCCAATCCCAGCAAACCCACAGACCCAGTCCCAGCAAACCCTCAGACCCGGTCCCAGCACAGCCACAGACCCAGTCCCAGCACACCCACAGACCCAGTCCCCCCAGCACACCCACAGACCCAGTCCCAGCACACCCATAGGCCCAGTTCCAGCACACCCACAGACCCAGTCCCCCAGCACACCCACAGACCCAGTCCCCCCAGCACATCCACAGACCCAGCCCCAGCACACCCACAGGCCCAGTCCCAGTAAACCCTCAGACCCGGTCCCAGCACACCCACAGGCTCAGTCCCAGCACACCCACAGACCCAGTCCCAGCACACCCACAGGCCCAGTCCCAGCAAACACCCAGACCCAGTCCCAGCACACCCACAGACCCAGTCCCCCCAGCACACCCACAGACCCAGTCCCAGCACACCCACAGACCCAGCCCCAGCAAACCCTCAGACCCGGTCCCAACACATCCACAGACCCAGTCCCAGCACACCCACAGACCTAGTCCCCCCAGCACACCCACAGACCCAGTCCCAGCACACCCACAGACCCAGTCCCCCCAGCACACGCACAGACCCTGTCCCAGCATAGCCATAGGCCCAGTTCCAGCACACCCACAGACTCAGTCCCCCAGCACACCCAGAAGCCCAGTCCCAGCATGCCCACAGACCCAGTCCCAGCACTTCGACAGACCGAGACCCCCAGCACACCCATAGACCCATTCCCAGCACACCTACAGGTCCAGTTCCAGCACACCCACAGACCAGGTCCCAACACACCCGCAGGCCCAGTCCCGAGCACACTCACAAACCCAGTCCCAGCACACATGCAGGGCCAGTCCCAACACAACCACAGACCTGGTCCCAGCACACCCACAAACCTGGTCCCAGAGCATACGCAGGGCCAGTCCCAGCACAACCACAGACCTGGTCCCAGCACACCCTCAAACCCAGTCCCAGCGCACACGCAGGGCCAGTCCCAGCACAACCACAGACCCGGTCCCAGCACACCCTCAAACCCAATCGCAGCACACACACAGGCCCAGCCCCAGCACACCCTCAGGCCTAGTCCCAGCACGCTCAACCCTAGTTGGCCTATTGGGCCTTGCTGGGCCACTTCAGGGGGCACTTAAGAGTCAACCACGTTGGTGTGGGACTGGAGTCACATATAGGCCAGACTGGGTAAGGACGGTAGGTTTCCTTCCCTAAAGGACATTAGTGAACCAGTTTTTAGGACAGTCCGACAGTTTCATGCTCACTTTTGCGAATTCCAGCTTTTCATCTCCAGATTTTTTTAATTGAATTCAAATTCACAAACTGTCCTAATGAGAATTGAACTCACGTTCTATCGTACCTCCTAGTATCCTACCCTCGAGTATCGTACCCCATAGCATCGTACCTCCTAGTATTATACACTCTAGTATCGTAGCTGGAGTATCATACCCACTAGTATCGTACTGCCTAGTGTCGTACTCCTTAGTATCGTACCCCCGAGTATCGTACCCCCTAGTATTGTACCCCCGAGTATCGTACCCGCGAGTATCGTACCCTCGAGTATCGTACCCCTAGTATCGTACCCCATAGTATCGTACCTCCCAGTATCGTACCCTCGAGTATCACATCCCTTAGTATCGCACTCCCGAGTATCGTACCCCCGAGTATCGTACCCCCTAGTATCATACCCCCGAGTATCGCACCCCCTAGCATCGTACATCCTAGTACCGTACCCCCGAGTATCGTACCCCTTAGTATCATACTCCCGAGTATCGTACCCCCAAGTATCGTACCCCCACGTATCGTACCCCCTAGTATCGTACCCCCGAGTATCGTACCCCCGCGTATCGTACCCCCGAGTATCATCCCCCCTAATATCGTATCTCCTAGTATCGCACCCCTTCGTATCGTACTCCTTAGTATCGTACCCCTTAGTATCGTACCTCCTAGTATCATACCCCCGAGTATCGTACCTCCTAGTATCGTACCCCATGGTATCGTACCCCCCTAGTATCGTACCCTCTAGTATCGTACCCCCGAGTATCGTACCACTTAGTGTCGTACCCCCGAGTATCGTACTCCTGAGTATTGTACTCCTTAGTATCGTACCCCTAGTATCATACCTCCTAGTATCGTACCCCTTAGTATCATATCCCCGAGTATCGTACACCTAGTATCGTACTCCTTAGTATCGTACCCATTAGTATTGTACTCCTTAGTATTGTACCCCTTACTATCGTACCTCCTAGTATTGTACCCCCTAGTATCATACCCCCGAGTATCATACCTCCTAGTATCGTACCCCATAGTATCGTGCCCCCGAGTATCGTACTCCTTAGTATCGTACTCCTTAGTATCGTACCCCTAGTATCATACCTCCTAGTATCGTACCCCTTAGTATCATATCCCCGAGTATCGTACACCTAGTATCGTACTCCTTAGTATCGTACCCATTAGTATTGTACTCCTTAGTATTGTACCCCTTACTATCGTACCTCCTAGTATTGTACCCCCTAGTATCATACCCCCGAGTATCATACCTCCTAGTATCGTACCCCATAGTATCGTGCCCCCGAGTATCGTACACATAGTATCGTACTCCTTAGTATCGTACCCATTAGTATTGTACTCCTTAGTATTGTACCCCTTACTATCGTACCTCCTAGTATTGTACCCCCTAGTATCATACCCCCGAGTATCATACCTCCTAGTATTGTACCCCCTAGTATCATACCCCCGAGTATCATACCTCCTAGTATCGTACCCCATAGTATCGTGCCCCCGAGTATCGTACTCCTTAGTATCATACTCCTTAGTACCGTACTCCTGAGTATCATACCCCCTAGTATCGTACCCCTGTAGGGTTCTCAAAATTCATAAATTCCCCAGAGTTATTAATAAAGGGACCCTGAAGGACAAAGTTATAAGGGAACCCTAAACAAAATGGCTTCTGGACCTCGTGGCAGAAGCCTGCAAGATTGGAAAGCAGGGTCCTGCAAAAACGGCAGGTCAGATGACATGCCTGGGTCTGTGAGGGACTTGTTATTTCTGAAGCCAGACATTAGATAATGCAGAATACGCATTCTTCATTTTGAAACCAATCAACTCAGGAAAGACTTAATCATCAACCCATCAAGCCTTTTGCATAAATAATCGGTTACAGTTCGAAGTAGCCACCAAGCCAGGAAAACACCGATTAAACATTATGAATAACAAACACCGGGACATTAAGGAACATTTAACAACGGGGCAATCACCCAAAAAGCAGTTACGGTGAACGACTATAATCACTTTAATCAGCCCGCCAAAATTAGACAAAGAACTAACCCTGATTTGGCGCACAGATAACAAACCTCCGAAATAGTATAATTGTAGGCCCACCGGTAACCAAAAAGAGATGGGACTCAAGGCAGGACTCAAAACACAGGACACCCGGGGTATCAAGCGGGCAGGTGAGACGAGGCGAATGGCAAGGCCGATAAGCAGAGAAGGGCAGCGTAGAGAAGCGTTGGGGACGAGCAGGCACACACCCTGGTCCAGGTATAAGCTGACGATCGAAGCAGGGGTAGAACAAGAAGCAGACGACCACGAGCACCGCGGTAACAAAGGGCCGGGTAAACCATACTTTCAGATCATTACCACTGCACAGGTAATGACCTAGGCCACCGCGACCAAGCCAACACCGAAGACCGCCAACCGAACCCCAACCACATCAAACCCTTCGACGACCAGACCACCACCAGAAGAACAAAACCCGAAGTTTCCATTCTGCAAGATAAAGCACCCAACAAAGACTTTACTCCCTATCTCTAACGGAGGAAAAGAGGGTACTTTACTCAGACGACTCCACCGCCACGCCCTGGGACCACGTGACGACGGCAGGCCCCAAAGGACACCAAGAGCGAACCCCAAAACCACAACCGGCTTTATCAACAGGATTCGACCTGTCCAGAAACCCTTATTGGTGAGCATAATCCCTGGCCCCTCACAGCACAATTAGTTAGATATTGGGGGTGGGACAAGGGTAAGGGGATCAATACTGTGATTTCTCCCTCGATGTGCCGTGAGTTCCCCATTCCTAATTAAGTGTACTCTTGTAAGCCTGTAACTATTCCACTAATTTTCAGTGTTGTAACGTTTAATGTGCCTTTTAATAAAAATACAGTTTTCTTGTACCAAACCAGTTGTCTACTCCAATTCTGTATCGCCGCCTGTACCTAACTCCGGTGTCTAGAACCCAGGGGTGTGGGAGCGATTCAAACCGCTCAGAGGCCCAGTCAGAGGCAAGCTGACTGCGCACACGCCACCCCCTACAGAAATGGCGACCGCGGCAGGACACCGGCAGCAGGGCTGCGATACAGTAGACACTGATTCGGGAGAGCAAACCCTAATGGAAGAGAGGATTTCTGACTATGTATTCAGTAAAGTGAATATCACTAAGTAGTGGATCACTAATCTGATAAAGGCTGGGCATCCGGTAGATGCTGCAGCTAAATGGACAGAAGGGAAGAATCATAGGAAATCCATAGAAAAGGCAGTCTGGCTGATGTGCTTCAAGAAACAGATCCAGCTTCTGGACAGGCTCGTTGAAGCACAGGCAGCCGAGATGCGGGAGTCAGCCCTGGAAGTCCAAGACAGGACTCTAGCAGGGGAGAAGTTACTAGTAGCATTGCAGGCCCTAAACCAGGAAAGGGTACAGTTAATGGGGGAGCATAAGGCCAGGCTGGAATATCTACAGTGCCAGGTCACCGAAGCCAAGAGCAATGAGCTGAGGTTGCGGGAGAAGAATGCCCGCCTAGCGAGACAAGTAAGAGAGCAGGAGGAGAAAGTAAAAGACATAAAGGCGGCCTATAAGTTAGCGAGCGAACAGGGGTTTGAAGACGCAGATCATGGCCCCTGCAAGGAACAGATAGAGAATCTGAGCCTTGCCCTAAGGAAGGCAAAGGGCATGGTGTGCCTCATAAGCCCGAAGGCAGCCCAGGCGGATTTTACAGGGAACGAGGGGAGAACGGTTCAGACACCTGTGGTAGTGCCAAGGGACGACCCGGTTGAGGAACAGGAGGTCCCACGACCACCACCCGTAGTGCCAGGTTTTAGCGAGGTCTGGCAGCAACGGGGGGGTGGATTTAGGGGTAGAAGTGGAGATGGAACAACCCCCGCAAGAGAGGCTGGAACCGGGGTCGATGTGCCCGGCCCGGCAGCGAAGGTTGGGCCCACCCGCTCGTGATGGGGAAGAGGGACCCCATCAAAACCAGTTCATAGTTCCCTATGGCACCCTACAGCTTAGAGCTATGGTAAGCCACATACCAAAGTTCACAGAAAAAGGGGACCCCTCGGTCCACTTCAGGCAAGTGGAACAGGCAGCCAGCATCAACGAGTGCGATGATGCCGAACAGGCCAAATGCTGCTGTTCTCCCTGGAGGGTAAGCTCCTCCAGTCCCTTTCTGACCAGTGTAAGAAGGGACAGTGCGAGTATGGGGAACTCAAGGAGGAAGTTCTTGAGGCCATGGGGATGAATGAGGGAAGTCCTTTCTCCCAAGTGGAGAAGACAGTGCAGATGGCAGGGGAAACCCCGCAGGCTTTCGCGGACAGGTTGTGGCCGGTGTATAGGAGTGCCTGTACTGGGGCACCTAACAGGGCGTACCTGGACTGGGATCAGCTGGCCCACTGGCTCCGTTGCCTGGTGGCAAACAACTTGTCACAGGTCTGGGCCAAGGTGGAAGTCTGGTTTGACCCTAAGAACCCCCTGACTACCGAACTCACGGTGATCAGACAGTTGACCCTAGCCTACAGGAATGGTAGGGGAACCGATGCACACCCACCTAAGGGGAAGGTGCATGAAGTAAAACCTGGACAGGGTGGGAAGGAGTGGCACCAGGAAGGGAATAACCCTTCCGGCACAAAGCTTAATTGTTACGGGTGTGGGAAGGATGGTCGCTGGAGGAAGGAGTGCAAAAACCCTTGGAAGGATAACAAGGGAAAGAATTCCTCAGCCCCAGCCCAAAAGACAGAGTTAGGGATCCCTCCCGCCACAGTCGAGTCATTTTTGGATGTGATGAGGACCCTATTGACTGGCCCTGGGAGGGTAGCGGCCACTACAGGTGCGCTGATCCCCTCAGCCTCATCCAACCCACAGCCCTGAATAGAGCCAGCGCAGCCTGTTTACCTGTGTTCCCTGCAGTACGACTTATGGAAGAGACCCCTCATTGAGATGGAGGTAGAAAAGGTAAAGGGGACCTATCTGTTGGATACGGGGGCATCATGCACCGTGATCCATTCAGATAACCCCACCACCTCACCTCTATCTAGCGGGGTCCCATACAGTTTCTCGGGATTCACTGGTAAAGAACAGGCTGGCTCATTTTCCATCCCGCTGTCCATTCGTTTGGGAACACTCCGCTCTAAGTGGACCTGTATTATAATGAAGTGGGAAGTGGAGGGTGGAAAAGG
Source organism: Somniosus microcephalus (assembly GCF_052327205.1). NCBI lineage: Eukaryota > Metazoa > Chordata > Chondrichthyes > Squaliformes > Somniosidae > Somniosus > Somniosus microcephalus. Next base: position 81,590,270 of record NC_140999.1, on the reverse strand, counting down.
GATCCTGGGAGCCGACTTTATTGTAGGCCACGGGATCCTGGTGGATTTAAGGAATCATTGCCTTAGGGGGGCAAATATAGGAAAGGAAGGCGGAGTAGTAGTGATCCCAGGGAAACAGGGGAAGGGGACCCTGTGCACCATGAAGCCTAAAGAGGGTTATAACCTCGAGCTCATGGTCAGTAATACCCCAAAGGAGTTCCAGGCATTTGTGTGAGCCCACCTTGCCACATTTGCTACACACAAGTACGACTGTGGGCGGGTCAACAGGTTCGAGGTCAGCGTAGACGGGGACCCCATGGCCCGACCACAGAAACAGTATAACTTCCCTAGGGAAGCGGAGCCAGACATGGAAGCAGCCATGTCCTCCTTAATACAGCAGGGGGTCCTGAGACCGATAGCCACCCACGTAAACTCTCCACTGTGGCCTACCATTTGGGGCACTCCCCCACTCCTCTGGGATTTAGAGGAGGTGGGACCGCAGGCTGCGAGGGACCAAAGAATCAGGACAGAGCAGCCACACCGAAGGGAGTAGTGTGCTTCAGCCTGAACAGGGATTAGCCTGGCCACCCGGAGACGGGCGGCGGATGTACATAGCTTCTGTTACTTAAGTTTGGGTGTTTTAGTTTAATTTTATACGAGGTGATTGGTAGTTTAAGTATTATTGTTAAAGAATGTTTGTATTGAGTCGAGGTCGCAAGACTCGACTATGCTTTACCCAAGCCAGAGAATCTTCTCGGGACCTGGCTATATGCTCTTGTATCTCTTCACAGAAGGGATTTCGAGATGAAGTGGGGGCATACTCCTACTCGCCCTGATAGGAATGAGCACTGAGAAGCGAGGTGACGTGGAGGACTCCCACATCTATGGGTGCTCAGGAGAGAGAGCACCGGTTGTGACTGCTGGGGGCGGTGAACGAGGCCTGGGGGAGCTCGCTATCTATTCCCATGAGGGAAGATGGCCAGGGTGGCTGGGACCTAACTCCACCCGGTACTCCAGCCAGACCGGGTTCACCTACGGGGTGACCTCCCTCCCCTGCCCCAGCGTACAGGTTGTGGCCTCACGGGTCGGGGTCACTGAGGGGAAACGCGTGTGCCTGGCTTGCAGAGGACAGATTCCCCTGGGAAGGTGGTGGTGGCTCAGGAAGCTGAGCACAGACATGGGGGACCGTACAGCTGACTGGGAACGAATGGGGAACGACACCCACCGGACGGTCACAGGGACCCGAGGGGGGACTAGAGTATGCTGGGATAAGTGGTGGGAGTTGGAACAGGGAATTTATGTCTGCATGTGAGGGTCGCAAAGGGCCTGCCCCACAGGCATATCTATCATCTTCTCCGCATCATGGCAGAATAAGGGGGAGGGGGTGGAATGGGATTCCCACCTACACACTTGCATAGTCCCACGTTACCCAGCCCCGGTTAAAGCCACTGAACTCGTGGCACGCGCCCGAAAGCCCCTGCCCACGACTCAGGCAGCAAGTACACACAGAGAGGGGTGCCCTGCCACCACCAAGGGACCAGGGAATGGGCTGGTACTAGTGCCGACCGAAAAGGTGCTATACCAGGGGGTACACTATGCGGTAGCTTCCGTGATTTTAAACCTTACCGAGGTACACTTACCTGAGTGGTACCCCACAAAGACAGCAGCTATACCAGGCCCTGTTAAAAGAAATGTTTAGGAAACTCTATGAGTTCGATTTTGCCAATGTAGACAAGACAGAACTGTACATTACACACACTGAGTATTTTGGTAATGCGGGGAGACAAAGAAGGGGAGCCTGGAATGATGTTTTCACAGCGTTTAACACAGCATCCTCTGTTATAAACAGCCTGGATGACATAGAATTGCAGACACAGATAAATGGTTTGAAAACACAGTTACGTAAAATCTTAATGGATGAAAATACAGTAGTAGGCTCAGAATTACACGAGGACCAGGCTATGATGGTCCATTTAAAAGAGATCATTGCTGAGCTGGAGAAGCACACAAAGACTGTAAATGCCCTTATAAGAGAGGACAGGAATACTTCAGACCAGGCTGCACAGAACAAAGTGCGCATACTGTACGGGGCATGGTTGCTAGGCGAGGGCCACAGTAACCTGGAGGATTTAAAACAGGGTTTAGTCCCCTCCTGGATCAGCAACAAGCACCTCGCAGCCCTCCATCCATTTGAGAATGCATTGAGCCCGTGCCAACTCCGGTTAGCTTCTGAGGCCTACCCCGTCCTAGTAGATTGTGGGCGCTCCAACCGCACCATCATGGGAATAGCAGTGAGGATGCCAGTCATGGGTGGGACAGCCCGACCCGCGCCGGTATACAGGGTAGAGAACATTGGAGTCATTCAAGGGGGTGCACACATCCGTTTCACAGCAGTCCCACCATATGTCATAAAGTGGGAGCACGCTATGACAGGTACTGACCTCTTGGGGTGCCGGAGCCAGGGAGCAGACATAATACTGTGTCCCCAGCACTTGAACGCCTATTCAAAACCACAGTGCGGGTTTAAAGCTGTTGGCGCAAAACCTATAAACTGTACCATGGAGGTAATGGCACAAGACCATGTTCCCCCACAGGTAGCATATATAGGAGGTGGGACATATTGTGTCACCACAGGTGCGCCCCACTACCAGCATGGACAGCATAGTTTCTGCTTTAAACCCGAGGCAGAAGTTCAAGTGGCCCAGAAACGAATTGTCCCCATTCCTGAACCCTCCACTGTTCACCTCACTGTAAAAGAGAATTTCACCAACCTGCAAAAGTATGTAGCACATTTCAGCTATGAAATTCCCCCTCTCCCAGAACATCTGACCAAGATACTAAAAGCAGTAATTGTCTCACAAAAACATTTCTACACTCTGGAGCAGAAGACAGTAGAGATAGGGGCCAAGATATTGGACATTGTAGTTCCACCCTGGTGGGACATTTTTGAAAATATAGAGGTCCCTTCATGGGTTGGACTGGCTTCCCACATCCTCGTGGTTTGCCAGCTGGGAATAGTACTGTACCTAGTGTGCACTCAGTGCAAGGGAAAAGGCCAAATACTAGAATTCTGAAACCAAAGGACGTGGAAAGAGCATTATGTTAAGGTGGAGGGAGATACACCTGTTTGAATCTTATATTTTGTATTTTTGAATAAAGATTGTCCTTTTTTTGTGTTTTAGTTATTTTTAATAAAGGTTTTGATGTGTTATTTTTAATAAAGATGTGTATGTACCAAGTGGTGCAGGGGTGTTGGACCCCTCCATGCTTGGATGTGTGTAAATAATTGTATTTTTGCCTATGTATGCTTATGTATACTACATTTTTGAAAAATGGGAAATGCATGTGTCATGGGATTATAGATAGGTAATTACGGGGAAGATTGGCTGTGGAGGGTTGGAATTTTGCTCACCTTCGTAGGTATGATACTTAAAGCGAGTTTAGTATCAACAGGGGGGAGTGTAGGGTTCTCAAAATTCCCACATTCCCCAGAGTTATTAATAAAGGGACCCTGAAGGACGAAGTTATAAGGGAACCCTAAACAAAATGGCTTCTGGACCTCGTGGCAGGAGCCTGCAAGATTGAAGAAAAGCAGAGCCCTGCAAAAACGGCAGGTCAGATTACATGCCTGGGTCTGTGAGGAACTTGTTATTTCTGAAGCCAGACATTAGATAATGCAGAATACGCATTCTTCATTTTGAAACCAATCAACTCAGGAAAGACTTAATCTTCAACCCATCAAACCTTTTGCATAAATAATCGGTTACAGTTCGAAGTAGCCACCAAGCCAGGAAAGTGCCGATTAAACATTATGACTAACAAACACCGGGACATTAAGGAACATTTAACAACGCGGCAACCACCCAAAAAGCAGTTAAGGTAAATGACTATAATCACTTTAACGAGCCCACCAAAATTAGACAAAGAACTAACACTGATTTGGCGCGCAGATAATGAACCTCCAAAATAGTATAATTGTAGGCCCACCGGTAAACAAAAAGAGACGGGACTCAAGGCAGGACTCAAAACACAGGACACCCGGGGCAGCAAGCGGGCAGGCGAGATGAGGTGAACAGCAAGGCCGATAAGCAGAGAAGGGCAGCATAGAGAAGCATTGGAGACGAGCAGGCACACACCCTGGTCCAGCTGACGATCGAAGCAGGGGTAGAAGAAGAAGCAGACGACCACGAGCACCGCGGTAACAAAGGGCCGGGTAAACCATACCTTCAGATCATTACCACTGCACAGGTAATGATCTAGGCCACCGCGACCAAGCCAACACCGAAGACCGCCAACCGCAACAAAACCTTCGACGACCAGACCACCAACAGAAGAACAAAACCCGAAATTTCCATTCTGCAAGATAAAGTACCCAACAAAGACTTTGGCCTAGAAATTCAGTTGGGCGCGCCAGCCGTTAGCGCCTTAGGAGGAGTAGATCTCGAGCGCTAGGCGCTTATCGCCCGGGCGCAGCACGATCTGCGCCTCTCCCCAACTTCAGGACACATTTAGCGCCGGCGCAAAGTCTTAGCGCGCGCCCTGCTGCGCGCGCAGATCATGACGTCATTTAATAGTGCAACGCCCTTTGTGCGCCCCAAACCGGAACTTCACTCGCGCCGGCCCATTGTGCGCCGGGCGGCCCTAACGACTGTGAAGTGGAATGGTACACAGCCGTGCCGGGCCGCGGGGAGCGCTAATTAAAGGGCACTTACCCTGCACTATAAAGGCCAGCCATTTTGCTGCATTCACTCTTGTGCCACGGTTTTTTGGACAGAGACCAAGGAGGAGAGCTTACTGGTTTGGACCAACACTAGGACAGGTATTTTTGGCTCAGGCCAGAGCTTAGCAATTATCTTTGCCTTCATTGAGAGCTCAGTGTTTGCCAGCATATAATGGGGGCTGCATTGGGTGCCAGCGCTGACTTTCAGCCTTATGCCAGAAGGGCTTACAGACGCCGTGAGAGAGTGGCAGCCCTGGCCAGATGCAGAGGGGGCAACAGGCGTCGCCAACTGAGGCCTTACCCACCCAGGGTATACCGCCAGCAGTCCTCCTATCTGACCATGTCTGCCACGATGTGTGTTAGGAGGCTGCGATTCAGAAGGGAGGTGGTTACAGACATCTGCCAGCTGCTTCACAGAGATCTGCAGCCACAGCTGATGCGCAGGACGTCTCTGTCGGTGGCAGTGAAGGTGACGGTGGCTCTCAACTTCTATGCCACCGGCTCCTTTCAATCCGCTGCTGGGGACATCGCTAACATCTCCCAGTTCGCCGTGCATTGCTGCATCCGCCAGGTTACAGAAGCCCTTTTCACAAGGAGACATCAATTCATCTCCTTCCCCATGACCCTGGACAAGCAGCAGCAGCGTGCAGTGGGATTTGCAAGAATAGCGGGCTTCCCCATGGTGCAGGGCGCCATTGACTGCACGCATGTGGCTTTGCGGGCACCTCTTGAGCATGCCGAGGATTACCGCAACCGGAAGGGCTACCATTCCCTCAATGTACAGCTGGTGTGTGACCACAGGCAGCGCATCCTAGCTGTCAATGCCCGCTTTCCAGGCAGCAGCCACGATGCCTTTATCCTGCGACAGACAACTGTGGCTGACATGTTCCAGGCACAGCCTCCCCCAAGAGGATGGCTTATTGGGGACAAAGGCTATCCTTTGTGTACCTGGCTCATGATCCCGCTCCGCGTGCCCACGACCCCTGCTGAAGAGGCATACAACGAGAGCCATCAAGCGACTAGGAACATCATAGAACAAACAATCGGCGTCCTCAAGCAACGGTTCTGCTGTCTCAATCGCTCCGGGGGAGCCCTCCAGTATTCGCAGGATCGAGTCTCCCAATTCGTCGTCGTTTGCTGCATGCTGCACAGCCTGGCTATCCGCAGGACTCAGGCACTGCCACCTCACGTTGGACCACCACCTCAGGAGGAGGAGCAGGAGGAGCATGAGGAGGAGGAGGACGAGGAGTACCAGCCCAGGAGGGAGGCACAAGGTCCAAGGGCCGCCCGTCGGCGGCTTATTGAACGTCACTTCTAGGCCCCCTGTCAGGGAATGGCATGTGCCAATGAAAGAACATGATTGCAGCCGCTCCGCAAGCCCTCAGCCGGTTAAGGCAACAAACACTTCAAAGATCAAACATGGACAATGTTAATAAATAAAATGCTTTATTGTTCAAACTCAGCTCCCTTCCCACATGAAAACCAAAAACAGACGAAACCCCCAAAAAACACTCAAACAAATTACTCGCTCCCACAACCTGGAGAGGATTAACAAAATAGTGCAACTAAAATGGCCGTCATTCTCGGCCTTCGTAAAAAACAAACATCACATCATCGGCCTTCAAAAAACAAACATCCAAATCTCGGCCTCAAAAAACAAACACAACTGGCCACACATTCGACTATTTGGCCTGCTAGGGCGATGCCTTGGACATCTTTGTGTGGCCCCTGGCCGCCCTGCTGCTCCTCCTCAAAGTAAGGCCATTGGCTGCTGCAAGGCTGGGGGCAGGTGCCTGAGGGGCACATGTCGTGACGGCAGATGCCCCTGGGGGTCGGCCTAGTCGAGGTCTGGCCGTCGAGCGGTCGGCTGTTGAATGCTGCAGCTGTGGCTGGCCAGCATCAGTCGCTGCAGTAGCTCCTGCCAGCTCCACTGGGGGAGTGGCAGTGGCGGCTGGAGGAATGCGGGCAAGCTGGCGGATGGCAGGCGCTCGCTGGTCGCCTGAGACACTGGCACTCGCCCGGGCCAGCACTGCAGCATGCGCACCAATCTGCCGAGGGACAGACCGCTGTGCTGCTGCAGCGCGCCGGGTGCCCTGGCGATGCCTGGCTGACACAGCGAGTGTGGCAGCAGTGAGTGCCCGTGTTGACCTGTTCACTGACCGCATCAGAGCAGCCAGTGACTGGACGGCACCACTGATCACCTGGCCAGTCGCTGCCAGAGCTGCCCCGAATTCCGCCCGACTCGCTTCCTGATCTGCCCCGAATTCCGCCCGACTCGCTGCGTGATCTGCCCGGAATTCCGCCCGACTGATGGCCTCTGAGGGCCCGAACTCGGTCACACTCCGAGAGAGGGACTCGATGGCCTCAGGCAACCGTGCCACTGCCGCCATCAGCTCCGTGTGCCGGCGCTCCGAGTCCGCGGACAAGTCCTCGAGGCGTTCCATCTCCTCGGCGAAGACCATCTCCGGACTGGGGGCCGGACTCTCCCTCTGGGGAGAAGGCCGCCAAGCTGGCCGACCCTTCCTGCGTTGCTGTTCGCCGCTGGGCCCAGCAATTGGACTCCCCTCTGACGCATCCCCCCTCTGGGGAGAAGGCCGCCGAGCTTCCACCCCCTCCCGCGTTTCTGCAGGCCGCAGGTCCCATGAGCTCCCCTCCCTTTCGAAACTTCCGCCACGCTCCCCTCCAGGGAAGACGTGTCCCCTACATTGGCCTGGGTGGCCGCGGCTGAGGGTTCCCCTGATGGGCCGCCTTCCTCTTGCTCCTCCTCCTGCTCCTCTTCTGAGGGGCTGTCACTGGCAAGTTCAGGGACCTCCTCCTCACCATCTGAAAGCAGGAAGGCACAAGAGTAGCTTTAGACTGAGGAGAGGGCGTCAGCAAGGGATGCATGAGTGGTGGCATTCAGCGCATTGGTCGGACAGTGGCAAAGGATGTAGATCTAATGCGCAAGTGGGACGAGAGAGGTCCAAACGTGGATGTCCTTACCATTGGTGGCCAGAACAGGGTCGGCATCGCCACATGCAAGAGGGCCAATCACCCGGGCACCCATGATGCGCTCCACGCGATGTTGAAGCTCGGTGAGCGTCTGGATCTGGGGTCGGCCTCCCCCGGTCGCAGTCCGGCTCTTCCGATTATTTGCCAGCTTGGCCTGCAAGAGAAAGGACGGCCTCTAAGTACAGTGTGTCGCCCTGATCTTGTGTGCACTGCCTCCCATGGTGGAATAGCCTGGCCAGTGTGTCGCCCTGATCTTGTGTGCACTGCCTCCCATGGTGGAATAGCCTGGCCAGTGTGTTAAGTGCAGATTGTGCAATTGATGTTCATGCCTGTCCCATTGCTGCTGGATGAGGGCTGGCCATTAGGGCTTTCAGGTCCCTTTGCCCATAATGTGAGGTGCACATGCAAGGATGAGGAGGTCACTGGAAAGGGTACTCACCCTGACAACCCGCGTGAGGTCATTAAACTTTTTGCGGCATTGGACACCGCTCCTGGGGACCTCGCTGTTGGCTGACAGCTTGCTGGCGACACGCCTCCAGGCTCTCCTGTAGACGCGGAATGGTGCCCTCTTGCCATTGTGCGGGTACAAAACATGGCGCCTCTTCTCCACAGCACCAACCAGCACACTCAGATCACGCTCTGAGAAGCGCTGCGCACGTTCACGGGCCTTCTCCATGGCTTCAGGCGCTATTTGGGTCCAGCAGCAGTGTTCAGGCCTAGCTGCAGGGCTCCACTATCCAGGGCGTGGCAGCAGACACAGTCGACCCTTCCTCCTTAAGGGCTGGCCGGCGCCAGGGTGTCTGCTGTCAATCACGAGATGGCCGCACCTGCGCTGCGCCCGGCCTCGGTGCTATCGATCAGCACCTCCGGCTTAGCGCCCAAACAGAGACGTCCAACACCAGTTTTAGCGCTCGAGCGAACTCTATAATGTGGATAAATGCGAGGTTATCCACTTTGGGGGTAAAAACAGGAGGGTAGATTATTATCTAAATGGCAATAGATTGGGAGATGGGGAAGTGCAGAGGGACCTGGGTGTTCTTGTGCACCAGTCACTGAAGGAGAGCATGCAGGTGCAACAGGCGATTAAGAAGGCAAATGGTATGTTGGCCTTCATATCAAGGGGGTTCGAGTATAGGAATAGGGATACCTTACTACAGCTGTACAAGGTGCTGGTGAGACCGCATCTGGAGTATTGTGTACAGTTTTGGTCGCCCCATCTGCGGAAGGATGTTCTTGCCATGGAAAGAGTGCAGCGGCGATTCACCAGGCTGATACCTGGAATGGCGGGAATGACCTACGAGGAGAGATTGAATAGTTTGGGCTTGTACTCACTGGAGTTTAGAAGATTGAGAGGGGATCTCATCGAAACATATAAAATTATGGCAGGCCTGGACAGGCTGAATTCAGAGAGAATGTTTCCAATGGCAGGGGAGCACAGAACCAGGGGCCACAGTCTAAAAATAGCGGGCAAATCATTTAAAACAGAGATGAGGAAGAATTTCTTCACTCAAAGAGTGGTGAGCCTGTGGAATTCCCTGCCACAGAGGGCTGTGAAGGCTAATTCAATAAATATTTTCAAGAGAGAATTGGATATATTTCTGAAGGCTAAGGGGATTAAGGGTTACGGAGAAAAGGCGGGGACGGGGTACTGAACTGGTAAGATCAGCTAAGATCTCAGACGAAGATCAGCCATGATCTCATTGAATGGCGGAGCAGGCTCGAAGGGCCGAATGGCCTACTCCTGTTCCTATCTCTATGTTTCTATGTTTCTTAGGGCGAAGCTAATGAATATCGGAGAAGTGGCCTCGATTTGGCGGCGGGCGCAAACTTTAGCGGCCGCCCCACTTTACCGCCCCAAAAGTGGCTACAATGAATTTCTAGGCCTTTACTCCCTATCTCTAACGGAGGAAAAGAGGGTACTTTACTCAGACGACTCCACCGCCGCGCCCTAGGACCACATGACGACGGCAGGCCCCAAAGGACACCAAGAGCGAACCCCAAAACCACAACCGGCTTAATCGACAGGATTCGACCTGTCCAGAAACTCTTACTGGTGAGCATAATCCCTGGCCCCTCACAGCACAATTAGTTAGATATTGGGGGTGGGACAAGGGTAAGGGGATCAATACTGTGATTTCTCCCTCGATGTGCCGTGTGTTCCCCATTCCTAATTAAGTGTACTCTTGTAAGCCTGTAACTATTCCAGTAAATTTCAGTGTTGTAACGTTTATTGTGCCTTTTAATAAAAATACAGTTTTCTTGCACCAAACCAGTTGTCTACTCCAATTCTGTATCGCTGCCTGTACCTAAGTCCGGTGCCTAGAACCCAGGGGTGTGGGAGCGATTCGAACCGCTCTGTGACCCAGTCAGAGGCAAGCTGACTGCGCACACGCCACCCCCTACACCCCCAAGTATCGTACCCTTTAGCATCGTACTCCTTTGTATCGTACCCTCAAGTATCGTACCCCCTAATGTCGAAACCCCCGAGTATCATACACCCTAGTATCGTACCTCTTAGTATCATACCCCTTAGTATCGTACCCCTGAGTATCATATCCCCTAGTCTTGTACCCCATAGTCTTGTACCCCCTAGTATCATACCCCCTAGTATCATACCTCTGAGTATCGTCCCCTCGAGTATCGTACTCCTTAGTTTCGTACCCGCGAGTATCGTACCCCTTAGTGTCATAACCCTTGGTAATGTACCCCGGAGTATCGTACCCCATAGTATTGTACCCCCATTATTGTACCCCCGAGTATCGTACACCCTAGTATCTTAACCCCGAGTATCGTACCCCCAGTATCGTACCCCCGAGTATCGGTCCTCCTAGTATCGTACCCCCGAGTATCGTACTCCTTAGTATCGTACCCCCGAGTATCATACTCCTTAGTATTGTACCCCTTAGTATCGTACCTCTAGTATCGAACCCCGAGTAGCATACCCCCTAGTATCATACCCCCGAGTATCATACCCCCGAGTATCATACCACCGAGTATCATACCCCCGAGTATCGTACCTCCTAGTATCATACCACCTAGTATCGTACCTCCTAGTATCGTACCCCTTAGTATCACACTCCTTAGTATCGTACCCCATAGTATCGTACCCCCGAGCATCATACCCCCTAGTATCGTTCCCCCTAGTATTGTACCCCCTTGTATCATACCCCCCAGTATCATATCCCCTAGTATCCTACCCCTAGTATCGTACCTCCTTGTATCATACCCCCTAGTACCGTACCCCTCGGTATCGAAACTGGAGTATCATACCCCTTAGTATCGTACCATTGAGTATCGTACTCCTTAGTGTCATACCCCTGAGTATCATACGCCCTAGCATCGTACCCCGATTATCGTACCCCCGAGTATTGTACCCCCTAGTATCGTACCCCCTAGTATCGTACCCACTAGTATCGTACCTCCTAGTATCGTAACCCCTAGTATCATACCCCATAGTATTGAAACTCAAGTATCGTACTCCTTAGTATCGTTCCCCCGAGTATCGTATCCCTTAGTATCGTACCCCCGAGTATCATACGCACTAGTATCGTACCCCCGAGTATTGTACTCCTTAGTATCGTACCCCCTAGTATCGTACCTCCTAGTATCGTACCCCTCTGTATCATATCCCCGAGTATCGCACCCCTAGTATCGTAGTCCTTAGTATCACACTTCTTAGTATCGTACGCCTTACTATCGTACCCCCTAGTATCGTACCCTCTAGTATCATACCCCTGAGTATCGTACCTCCTAGTAATGTACCCCATAGTCTCATGCCCCCGAGTATCGTACTCCTTAGTATCACACTCCTTAGTATCGTAACCTCAAGTATCGTACACCCTAGTATCGTACACCCAAGTATCGTACCCCCAAGTATCATACCCTTTAGCGTCATACTCCCTTGGATCGTACTCCTAGTATCGTACCCTCAAGTATTGTACCCCCTAGTATCGTACCTCCGGGTATCATACCCCCTAGTGTCGTACCTCCTAGTATCATACCCCTTAGTATCATAACCCTGAGCACCATACCCTCTAGTCTTGTACCCCCTAGTATCGTACCCCCGAGTATCGTCCCCTCGAGTATCGTACCTATTAGTGTCATAACCCCTGGTATCGTACCCCGCCGTATCATGCCCACGAGTTGATGCGCTATCAATCACTCAAAAGACTGAGGTTAAGCAAGTAACTAACAGGCTTTTATTAACAAGAGAATGAAGGTGTGCCTCGAGTGGCCGACCAGTCCAGAATACAGAGGGACTGTGGAGCAGTCACCTTTATACCTGGATTCGTGGGAGGAGTCAGCCGAGGCATGTACAGACATGTACACAGTGGAATACAAACAGTGGTTTACCACATTCACCCCTTGTTTAAAAATTAGTCCGGTGGGGTGAAGTGTATTAAAAGTTTGTGTATTGGAGTCTCTCCGGAGGTCTTGTCTGCCGCTGTGATCGACGTGGCGACGGCAGGGGTAGTGAAGCTTCTGGCGTCGAGTCCCGCGTAGGCTGGGGCACTGGTGTGTAGTCCTCGTGGGTGTCGAGCGGGTCGCGGGGCCCAAGCGTGCCATCTGCTGGGGTTGGATATTGGATCGTGGGGGGGGTGGTAGTGGGTTACTGGGGCCCCCGAGGGTGCGAGGTCTCGTATGGAGACTGTGTCCTCCCGCCCGTCCGGGTACGCAATGTAAGCATACTGGGGGTTGGCGTGGAGGAGGTCGAACCTCTCGACCAGGGGGTCCATTTTATGGATCCTCACGTGTCTTCTCAGTAGGACCGGCCCTGGGGACATCAGCCATGGCGGTAGCGATGTCCCCGATGTGGACTTCCTTGGGAAGACAAACATTTTCTCATGAGGGGTGGCGTTAGTGGCAGTGCAGAGCAGTGACCGAATAAAGTGGAGCGCATCGGGGAGCACATCCTGCCAGCGGGATGTCGGAAGGCCCCTAGATTTTAAGGCTAGCAGGGCGGCCTTCCAAACTGTCGCATCCTCTCTTTCCACCTGTCCGTTCCCCCGGGGGTTGTAACTGGTGGTCCTGCTTGTGGCAATACCCCTAGCGAGCAGGTACTGGCGGAGTTCGTCGCTCATAAACGATGAGCCCCGGCCGCTATGGATATAGCTGGGGAAACCGAACAGGGTGAAGAGGTCGTTCAGACATTTAATGACCGTGGCACTGGTCATGTCCGGGCAGGGGATGGCGAACGGGAAACGGGAGTACTCATCAATAATGTTGAGGAAGTACACATTGCGGTCGGAGGAGGGGAGAGGCCCTTTAAAGTCAACGCTCAGGCGCTCGAAGGGGCGAGTGGCTTTTATCAGGTGAGCCCTGTCTGGTCTATAAAAGTGCGGTTTGCACTCATCGCAGACTTGGCAGTTCCTGGTCATGGTCCTGACCTCCTCAATGGAGTAAGGCAGGTTGCGGTCCTTGATGAAGTGGAAGAACCTGGTGACCCTCGGGTGGCAGAGATCATTGTGGAGGGCCCGCAGTCTATCGATCTGCGCACTGGCGCAGGTGCCACGCGATAGAGCATCCGGGGGTTCATTGAGCTTCCCGGGCTGGTACAAGATCTCGTAATTGTAGGTGGAAAGTTCGATTCTCCACCTCAAGATCTTGTCATTTTTGATTTTGCCCCTCTGCTTGTTGTTAAACATAAAAGCAACTGAACGCTGGTCAGTGAGCAGGGTAAATCGTTTTCCGGCCAGGTAGTGCCTCCAGTGACGCACAGCCTCCACAATAGCCTGGGCCTCCTTCTCAACAGCGGAGTGTCTGGTCTCCGGGCCCTGGAGGGTTCGTGAAAAGAAGGCCACGGGTCTCCCCGCCTGATTAAGGGTAGCGGCCAGGGCAAAGTCGGACGCGTCGCTTTCCACCTGGAAGGGGATGGATTCGTCCACTGCGTGCATGGTGGCTTTGGCAATGTCTTCCTTGATACGGTGGAAGGCTAAGCGGGCCTCTGCCGTCAAGGGAAAAGAGATGGACTTGATCAGCGGACGGGCCTTGTCCGCATAGTAGGGGACCCACTGGGCGTAATAGGAGAAAAACCCTAGGCACCTCTTCAGGGCCTTGAGGCAGTGGGGCAGTGGGAGTTCCATAAGGGGACGCATCCGGTCGGGGTCGGGACCGATGACTCCGTGTTCCACAACACAGCCAAGGATGGTGAGGCGGGTTGTGCGGAATATGCACTTCTCCTTGTTATACGTCAGGTTCAGGAGTTGGGCGGTGCAGAGGAATTTTTCGAGGTTTGCGTCATGGTCCTGCAAGTCATGGCCGCAGATGGTCACATTGTCCAGATATGGGAAAGTGGCCTGCAACGCATTCTGATCGACCATCCGGTCCATCTCCCTTTGGAAGACGGAGACCCCGTTGGTGACGCCAAAGGGAACCCTAAGGAAGTGATAGAGGCGGCCGTTTGCCTCAAAGGCAGTATACTGGCGGTCCTCAGGGCGGATAGGGAGCTGGTGGTACGCTCATTTCAGGTCAATGGTCGAGAAGACGCGGTACTGCGCGATCTGGTTGACCATATCAGCTATGCGGGGTAGTGAGTAAGCGTCCTGCAGGGTGTAGCGATTTATTGTCTGGCTGTAGTCGATGACCAGGCGCTGCTTCTCGCTGGTCTTAACGACCACAACCTGGGCTCGCCAGGGGCTGGTGCTGCCCTCAATAATCCCCTCCTTCAGGAGCCGCTCCACTTCGGTTTTAATGAAAACCCTGTCCCCGGCACTGTATCGCCTGCTCTTTGTGGCGATGGGCTTACAGTCGGGGGTGAGGTTAGCAAACAGTGGGGGGGGGGTGACTCTGAGTGTGGAGAGGTTGCACCTGGTGCGCGGCGGGCAATTTGGCAGCTGCTGGCTGCGGACTGTGAGTGGGGGGAGGGGTCCACCGTACGCCATCGTAACACTTTTAAGGTGGCACTGAAAATCTAACCCCAGTAGAACGGCAGCGCAGAGGTGGGTCAGGACCAGAAGTTTAAAATTATCGTACACAGTCCCGTCTACTAAGAGTGTCACCACGCAGTAGCCGCCAATGTCCGCCGACTGGGACTCGGAGGCCATAGAAATCCGCTAGTGCGCAGGCAGGACTGGGAGAGAGCAACGCCGCACCGTGTCGGGGTGGATGAAGCTCTCCGTGCTCCCAGAGTCAAAAAGGCAGATTGTTTCGTGACCATTTACCTTAATGTCCATTGTGGACTGGGCCAGTTGGTGCAGTCTCGCTTGTTCCAGCGTAACGAAGGCCAGTGTAGGGGTCGGTGTGTCGTTGCGGGTATCAGATGAGGTGGTGTTGGGGGCCTGCTGCGTCCCGGCTGGCATCCAAGATGGCGGCGTCCATGATCCCCACGTGGCTGGAGGCGTCCAAAATGGCTGCTGTTCCGGTGGTTCGCACATGGCTGGGGAGGCCCAAGATGGCGGCCCGCACGGCCCACACGCGGCGCTGCTGGGGTTCGGGGTGGCTTTGGCCCTGCAGATGCTGGCGTAGTGTCCCTTCTTCCCGTAGCCCGAGCAGATTGCATTTTTCGCCGGGCAGCGCGCTCTGGGGTGTTTTGCCTGGCCACAGAAGTAGCACTTCTGGCCTTGGGACACTGCTGCGGTAGTTGGGCCATTGCTGGGATGTGGCTGGGGTGGCACGGCGCTATGAGATGGTCCTACCGTGTCCCAGGCTGTCGTTCCCCGCGCCGTCCACGGTGCAGAGGAGTAGGCATCCATGCCCCGGTAGGCTGCGTCCAATGATAGTGCGAGTTCAGAGGCCTTGTTGAGGTCGAGGTCACTCTGCTCCAACAGTCGCTGTCGGGTGTAATTGGACCTGTGGCCCGCTACAAAAGCGTCCCGGATAAGTTCCTCTGTGTACACGGCGGCCTTTACATCCTTACAACCACAGGCCCGACCAAGCACAGACAGTGCCTGAAGGTATTCCTCGGTCGATTCCCCAGGTTGTTGTTTACAACTCCCCAGGAGGTGCCTGGCGTACACCTCGTTCACTGGGCGCGTGTACTGGTCCTTGAGGAGCTTGATAGCAGCCGTGTACGAGGTCGCGTCCTGGATGACCGAGTACGCTCGGTGGTTCACTTTGGAGGTCAGGACATCCAGTTTGTCCTCCTCCGATTTGACCGTTGCAGCGGAGGCGATCAGGATTTTTTCAAAGCACCTAAGCCAGTGAGCAAACTTGGTGGATGCGTCCGCCTCCCGATGGTCTAAGTCTAGGCATGCTGGTGTGAGGATCTTCTCCATTATAAAAAATCTTGTTAATAAAATTGATGCGCTATCAATCACTCAAAAGACTGAGGTTAAGCAAGTAACTAACAGGCTTTTATTAACAAGAGAATGAAGGTGTGCCTCGAGTGGCCGACCAGTCCAGAATACAGAGGGACTGTGGAGCAGTCACCTTTATACCTGGACACGTGGGAGGAGTCAGCCGAGGCATGTACAGACATGTACACAGTGGAATACAAACAGTGGTTTACCACACGAGTATCATACCCCATAGTATTGTACCCCCTAGCATCATACCCCCGAGTATCACATCCCCAGTATCGTACCCCCGAGTATCGTACCCCCTAGTATCGTATCCCCTAGTACCCTAACCCTAGTATCGTACCTGCCAGTATCATACCCCCGAGTATCATAACCCCGGTACCGTACCCCCTAGTATCCTACCCCTAGTATCGTACCTCCTAGTATCGTACCCCCTAGTATCGTACCCCATAGTATCGAACCTCGAGAATCGTACCCCTTAGTATCGTACTATCGAGTATCGTACCCCTTAGTGTCGTACCCCCAAGGATCATACACCCTAGTATCGTACCCCCGAGTATCGTACTCCTTAGTATCGTACCGCTTAGTATCGTACCTCCTAGTATCGTACCCCCGAGTATCATACACCGTGGTATCGTACCCCCCGAGTATCATACCCCCGAATATCGTACCACCGAGTATCGTACCCCCAAGTATCATACCCCCTAGTATCGTACCTCCTAGTATCGTACCCCCGATAATCGTACCTCCGAATATCGTACCCCATAGTATCGTTCCCCCTAGTAACGTACCCCCTAGTATCGTACCCACTGGTATCGTTCCCCCTAGTAACGTACCCCCACGTATCGTACCCCTTAGTGTCGTACCCCGAGTATCATACGCCCTAGTATCGTACCCCCGAGTATCGTACCCCTGAGTATCGTACTCCCGAGTTTCGTACCCCCTAGTATCATACCTCCTAGTATCGTACCCCTTATTATCGTACCCCTTAGTATCGTACCCCCGAGTATCATACACCTAGTATCGTACCCCTGAGTATCGTACCCCTAGTATCGTACCCCTGAGTATCGGACCTCCTAGTATCGTACCCCCGAGTATCGTACTCCTTAGCATCGTACCCTTAGTATCGTACCCCTTAGTATCGTACCCCCGAGTATTGTACCCCGAGTATCATGCTCCTTAGTATCATACCCCTTAGTATCGTACCTCCTAGTATCATACCCCAGAGTATCGTACCCCCTAGTATCGTACCTCCTAGTATCGTAGTCCCGAGTATCGTTCCCCCTAGTATTGTACCTTCTAGTATCGTACCCCTTAGTATCGTGCCTCCTAGTATCATACCCCCGAGTATCGTACCTCTTAGTATCGTACCCCCAGTATCGTACCCCCTTGTATCATACCCCCTAGTATCATACCCCCTAGTATCGAAACTCCAGTGTTGTACTCCTTAGTATCATTCCCCCGAGTATCGTAACCCTTAGTGTCGTACCCCTGAGTATCGTACCCCCGAGTATCGTACACCCGAGTGTCATACCCCTGAACATTGTACCCCCTAGTATCGTACCTTCTAGTATCGTACCCCTTAGTATCATATACCCGAGTATCGCATCCCTAGTATCGTACTCCTTAGTATCGTACTCCTTAGTATCGTACTCCTTAATATTGTACCCCTTAGTATTGTACTTCCTAGTATCGTACCAACTAGAATCATACCCCCGAGTATCGCACCCCCTAGTATCGTACCCCCAAGCATCATACCCCATAGTATCGTACCACTTAGCATCGTACTCCTTTGTATCGTACTCCTAGTATCGTACCCTCAAGTATCGTACCACCTAGTATCGTACCCCGAGTATTGTACTCCCTAATATCGTACCTCCTAGAATCATACCCCTTAGTATCATTCCCCTGAGTATCATACCCCCTAGTCTTGTACCCCCTAGTCTTGTACCCCCTAGTATCATACCCCCTAGTATTGTACACCTGAGTATCGTACCCTCGAGTATCGTACTCCTTAGTATTGTACCCCCGAGTGTCGTACCTCTTAGTGTCGTAGCCCCTGGTATCGTACCCCCTAGTATCGTACCCCCTAGTATCGCTCCCCCTAGTAACGTACCCCCTAGTATCGTACCCCCTAGTATCGTACCCCCTAGTATCGTTCCCCCTAGTAATGTACCCCCGCATATCATACCCCTTAGTGTCGTACCCCCAAGTATCATACGCCATAGTATCGTACCCCCGAGTATCGTACCCCTGAGTATCGTACTCCCGAGTTTCATACCCCCTAGTATCATACCTCCTAGTATCATAACCCTTATTATCGTACCCCTTATTATCGTACCCCTTAGTATCGTACCCCTGAGTATCATACACCTAGTATCATACCCCTGAGTATCGTACCCCTAGTATCGTACCCCTGAGTATCGGACCTCCTAGTATCGTACCCCCGAGTATCGTACTCCTTAGTATCGTACCCTAAGTATCGTACCCCTTAGTATTGTACCCCCGAGTATTGTACCCCGAGTATCGTACTCCTTAGTATCGTACCCCTTAGTATCGTACCTCCTAGTATCATACCCCAAGGTATCATACCCCCTAGTATCGTACCTCCTAGTATCGTAGTCCCGAGTATCGTTCCCCCTAGTATTGTACCTCCTAGTCTCGTACCCCTTAGTATCGTACCTCCTAGTATCATACCCCCGAGTATCGTACCTCTTAGTATCGTACCCCCTAGTATCGTACCCCCTTGTATCGTACCCCCAGTATCGTACCTCCGAGTATCGTACCCCCTAGTATCATACCCCATAGTATCGAAACTCCAGTATTGTACTCCTTAGTATCATTCCCCCGAGTATCGTACCCCTTAGTGTCGTACCCCTGAGTATCGTACCCCCGAGTATCGTACACCCGAGTGTCATACCCCTGAGCATTGTACCCCCTAGTATCGTACCTTCTAGTACCGTACCCCTTAGTATCATATACCCGATTAGCGTATCCCTGGTATCGTACTCCTTAGTATCGTACTCCTTAGTATCGTACTCCTTAATATCGTACCCCTTAGTATCGTACCTCCTAGTATTGTACCACCTAGAATCATACCCCCAGTATCGCACCCCCTAGTATCGTACCCCCAAGCATCATACCCCATAGTATCGTACCCCTTAGCATCATACTCCTTTGTATCGTACACCTAGTATCGTACCCTCAAGTATCGGACCCCCTAGTATCGTACCCCGAGTTTTGTACTCCCTAATATCATACCTTCTAGAATTATACCCCTTAGTATCATTCCCCTGAGTATCATACCCCCTAGTCTTGTACCCCCTAGCCTTGTACCCCCTAGTATCGTACCCCCTAGTATTGTACACCTGAGTATCGTACCCTTGAGTATGGTACTCCTTAGTATCGTACCCCCGAGTGTCGTACCTTTTAGTGTTGTAACCCCTGGTATCATACCCCGGAGTGTCGTGCCCCAGAGTATCGTACCCCATAGCATCTTACCCCCTAGTATCGTACCCCCGAGTATCGTACCCCCGAGTATCGGACCTCCTGGTATCGTACCCCCGAGTATCGTACCCCCGAGTATCGGACCTCCTCGTATCGTACCCCCGAGTATCGTACCCCCGAGTATCGGACCTCCTAGTATCGTACCCCTGAGTATCGAACCCCCTAGTATCGTACCCCCGAGTATCATACCCCCTAGTATCATACCCCCGAGTATCGTACCCCCGAGTATCGTACCCCCTAGTATCGTACCCCCTAGTATCATACCCCTGAGTATCGTACCCCCTAGTATCGTACCCCCGAGTATCGTACCCCCGAGTATCGGACCTCCTAGTATCGTACCCCCGAGTATCGTACACCCGAGTATCGGACCTCCTAGTATCGTACCTCTGAGTATCGAACCCCCTAGTATCGTACCCCCGAGTATCATACCCCCTAGTATCGTACCCCCGAGTATCGTACCCCCGAGTATCGTACCCCCTAGTATCGTACCCCCTAGTATCGTACCCCCTACTATCGTACCCCTGAGTATCGTACCCCCCGAGTATCGGACCTCCTAGTATCATACCTCCGACTATCGTACTCCTTAGTATCGTACCCCTAAGTATTGTACCCCCGAGTATCATACTCCTTAGTATCGTACCTCCTAGTATCGTACCACCGTGTATCATACCCCCGAGTATCGTACCCCCAGTATTGTACTCCTTAGTATCGTACCCCTTAGTATCATACCACCTATAATCGTACCCCCGAGTATCACACCCCCTAGTATCCTACCCCTGAGTATCGTACCCCCTGAGTATCGTACCCCCGAGTATCATACCTCATAGTATCGTACCCCCTAGTATCATACCCCTGATTATCGGACCTCCTAGTATCGTACCCCCTAGTATCGTACCCCGAAGTATCGTACCCCCTAGTATCATACCCCCTAGTATCGTACCCCCGAGTATCATACCCCCTAGTATCGTACCCCTGGTATCATACCCTGGAGTATCGTGCCCCCAAGTATCGTACCCCATAGTATCGTACCCCCTAGTATCATACCTCTGAGTATTATACCCTCTAGTGTCATACCCCCGAGTATCGTACCCACTTGTATCATACACCTGAGTATCGGACCTCCTAGTATCGTACCCCCGAGTATCGTACTCCTTAGTATCATACCCCCGAGTATCATACCCCCAAATATTGTACCCCCGAGTATCGTACCCCAGGGTATCATTCCCCCGAGTATCGTACCCCCGAGTATTGTACCCCCTG
The DNA here is from genome assembly GCF_052327205.1 of Somniosus microcephalus. Classification (NCBI taxonomy): domain Eukaryota; kingdom Metazoa; phylum Chordata; class Chondrichthyes; order Squaliformes; family Somniosidae; genus Somniosus; species Somniosus microcephalus. Next base: position 81,569,576 of record NC_140999.1, on the reverse strand, counting down.
GTATCGAACTCCTTAGTATTGTACTCCTTAGTGTTGTAATCTTGAGTATCGTTACCCCTAGTATCATACCTCCGTGTATCGTACCGCCTAGTATCATACCCCCGAGTATCCTACCCACTAGTATCGTACCCCTGAGTATCAGACCTCCTAGTATCGTACCCCCGAGTATCATACTCCTTAGTATTGTACTCCCGAGTATCGTACCCCAGAGTATCGTACTCCTTAGTATCGTACCTCCTAGTATCGTACCCTCGAGTATCATACCCCCGAGTATCGTACCCCCGAGTATTGTAAACCCGAGTATCATACCCCCAGTACTAGGGGGTACGATACTATGGGTATGATACTCGGGGGCACGATACTCCGGGGTACGATTCCAGTGGTTACGACACTAAGAGGTACAATACTCGGGGGTACGATACTAAGGCGTACGATCCTCGAGGATATGATACTCAGGTGTACGATACTAGGGGGTACAAGACTAGGGGGTATGATACTCAGTGGTACGATACTAGGGGGTACGATACTTGAGGGTACAATACTAGGGGTATGATACAAATGAGTATGACGCTAAGGGGTATGATACTAGGGGTAGGATACTAGGGGGTACAATACTAGGAGGTACGATACTAAGGGGTACGATACTAAGGAGTACGATACTAATGGGTACCATACTAAGGAGTACAATACTAGGGGTATGATACTCGTGGTATGATACTAAGGGGTACGATACTGGGAGGTACGATACTAGGGGGTATGAAAATCGAGGGTACGATTCTCGGGGGTACGATACTAGGGGGTATGATACTAGGGGGTATGATACTCAGGGGTACGATACTAGGAGTTACGATGCTAAGGGGTATAATTCTAAGGAGTACAATACTCGGGGGTACGATACTCGGGGGTATGACACTAAGGGGTACGATACTAAGGGGTACGATACTAGGAGGTATCGTACCCCTTAGTATTGTACCCCTTAGTATCGTACCCCTGAGTATCGTACCTCTAGTATCGTACTCCTTAGTATCATACCCCTTAGTATCATACTCCTTAGAATCGTACCCCCGAGTATCGTACCCCCTAGTATCGTACCCCCGAGTATCGGACCTCCTAGTATCGTACCCCCTAGTATCGTACCCCCGAGTATCGTACCTCCTAGTATCATACCTCCGACTATCATACTCCTTAGTGTCGTACCCCCGAGTATTGTACCCCCGAGCATCATACTCCTTAGTATCGTACCTCCTAGTATCGTACCACCGTGTATCGTACCCCTGAGTAGTGTATCCCCAGTATTGTACTCCTTAGTATCGTACCCCTTAGTATCATACCACCTATAATCGTACCCCCGAGTATCACACCCCCTAGTATCCTACCCCTGAGTATCGTACCCCCTGAGTATCGTACCCCCGAGTATCATACCTCATAGTATCGTACTCCCTAGTATCATACCCCTGATTATCGGACCTCCTAGTATCGTACCCCTTAGTATCGTATCCCCGAGTATCGTACCCCCGAGTATCATACCCCCTAGTATCATACCCCTGGTATCGTACCCTGGAGTATCGTGCCCCCAAGTATCGTACCCCTGAGTATCGGACCTCCTAGTATCGTACCCCCGAGTATCGTACTCCTTAGTATCGTACCCCCGAGTAGCATACCCCCGAATATTGTACCCCCGAGTATCGTACCCCAGGGTATCATTCCCCCGAGTATCTTACCCCCGAGTATTGTACCCCCTGGTATCGTACTCCTTAGTATCATACTCCTTAGTATTGTAATCTTGAGTATCGTACCCCCTAGTATCATACCTCCGAGTATCGTACCGCCTAGTATCATACCCCCGAGTATCCTACCCACTAGTATCGTACCCCTGAGTATCAGACCTCCTAGTATCGTACCCCCGAGTATCGTACTCCTTAGTATTGTACCCCCGAGCATCGTACCCCCGAGTATCGTACCTCCTAGTATCGTACCCTCGAGTATCATACCCCCGAGTATCGTACCCCCGAGTATTGTAAACCCGAGTATCATACCCCCAGTACTAGGGTGTACGATACTCGGGGGTATGATACTAGGGGGGTACGATACTATGGGTACGATACTCGGGGGCACGATACTCCGGGGTACGATTCCAGTGGTTACGACACTAAGAGGTACGATACTCGGGGGTACGATACTAAGGAGTATGATACTCGCGTGTACGATACTAGGGGGTGCAAGACTAGGGGGTATGATACTCAGTGGTACGATACTAGGGGATATGATACTTGAGGGTACAATACTAGGAGTACGATACAAAGGAGTATGATGCTAAGGGGTATGATACTAGGGGTAGGATACTAGGGGGTACAATACTAGGAGGTACGATACTAAGGGGCACGATACTAAGGAGTACAAAACTAATGGCTACGATACTAAGGAGTACAATACTAGGGGTATGATACTTGGGGTATGATACTAAGGGGTACGATACTAGGAGGTATGATACTGGGGGTACGATACTCGAGGGTACGATTCTCGGGGGTACGATACTAGGGGGTATGATAATAGGGGGTATGATGCTCAGGGGTATGATACTAGGAGTTAAGATACTAAGGGGTATAATACTAAGGAGTACAATACTCGGGGGTACGATACTCGGGGGTATGACACTAAGGGGTACGATACTAAGGGGTACGATACTAGGAGGTATCGTACCCCTTAGTATTGTACCCCTTAGTATCGTACCCCTGAGTATCGTACCTCTAGTATCGTACTCCTTAGTATCAAACCCCTTAGTATCATACTCCTTAGAATCGTACCCCCTAGTATCATACCCCCGATGTATCGTACCCACTTGTATCGTACCCCTGAGTATCGGACCTCCTAATATCATACCTCCGAGTATCGTACCGCCTGGTATCATACCCCCGCGTATCGTACCCGCTAGTATCATACCTCCTAGTATCGTACCCCTGAGTATCGTACCCCTTAGTATCGCACACCTGAGGTCGAGTCAGTCCGATAATAAAACGAAGTTTAATAGAAACTGGAGAACAAATAATTGCATGCAGGAGAAATAATCAACAGGTCTTTTCTGGTGCTGGTTTCACGACTTTTGAGTTGGGAACCTCCCACTCTCTGACGTCATGACGTCATCACATTTCCCGCCGTTCGGGGCGTCACGTGACCAATGTGATGACGTCATCGCGCTGATTCTGGGGCTTATCCAGAACGGCTATTTACATACAGTAAACAAACAAAGGTGCTGTAGCACTCTGTTAAAGGCAGTTATACATTTATACAGGAGTCCGTTGGTGGCTTTGCCACATGCACCCCCCCAGAAGTGTCTTTAATCGCAGAGGAGGTTGGACAAGCCTGTCCGAACGACTCCGATATTCCCGGAATTGCCAACTGCCATCGTAGACGCGAAACCGACCTCGGGGTCGTTCTTCCGTTCATGCAATCGGTGCTGCTGCTTCCTCGGTGCAGTTGGCGCGAAACTGCATGGGTGTCGGCAACATCTGGCTTTTGGACCGAAACGGGCGTGGTAGTAGCAGGGGCCAGTCGGTGGAGGCGCCGAGGTGGGATTCTTCGGGGCGGGATGCTTCGAGGTGGCACAGTACTGCTGCATCACCGCATAAATGGTGTCGGCTTCGGCTGCGAGTGCTCCACAGTCCGTAGCCTCCGACCTGGCGAGGGCTGCTTGCACCTGCTCGGGGAGCTGGCTCAGGAACAGTTCCCGAAACAGAAAACACTGCGGCTCAGACCCAAGGAGCGTGAGCATCTGGCTCATCAACTCAGACGGCTTAGCGTCGCCTAACCCGGGCAGTGTGAGTAAACGTCGCGCGCGCTCCGCTTTCGTGAGGCCGAAAACCTGCCTAAGTCGCGCCTTAAGCGTATCATACTTGTTATCCACGGGCGGGGTCTCCAGCAGACTGATGATCCGTGCAGCCGTCGAGCTGTCCAGTGCGGAGACCATGTAAAGATAACGGGTCTGATCCAGCACGATGTTCCGAAGCTGGAACTGAGCCTCCGCTTGGACGAACCAGGAGGCCGCCTGTTGTTCCCAAAATTGAGGGAGCTTCAAAGTCGCTGCATTAACATCCATCGTTTTGTTCTGTGCGTCCTCCACGAAAATCGTCCGCGAAGTCTCGGGGTCACCAATGTAGGAATCGTCAGATCCCTAACTGAAGCACTGAGGTCGAGTCAGTCCGATAATAAAACGAAGTTTAATAGAAACTAGAGAACAAACAATTGCATGCAGGAGAAATAATCAACAGGTCTTTTCTGGTGCTGGTTTCACGACTTCTGATTTGGGAACCTCCCACTCTCTGACTTCATGACGTCATCACATTTCCCGCCGTTTGGGGCGTCACGTGACCAACGTAATGACGTCATCGCGTTGATTCTGGGGCTTATCCAGAACGGCTATTTACATACAGTAAACAAACAAAGGTGCTGTAGCACTCTGTTAAAGGCAGTTATACATTTATACAGGAGTCCATTGGTGGCTTTGCCACAGTATCATACCCCCGAGTATCGTACCCGCTAGTATCATACCTCCTAGTATCGTACCCCTGAGTATCGTACCCCTTAGTATCGCACACTCAAGTATCTTACTCCTTAGTATCGATCCCTCGAGTATCATACCCCCGAGTATCATACCCACTAGTTTCGTACCTCCTAGCATCATACCCCAGAGTATCATACCCCTTAGTATTGTAACCCCGAGTATCATACCCCCTAGTATCGTACATCCTAGTATCGTACCCCTGAGTATTGTACCCCTTAGTGTCGTACCCTTGAGTATCGTACTCCTTAGTATCGTACCCCCGAGTATCGTACCCCCTGAGTATCGTACCTCTTAGTATTGTACTCCCGAGTATCGTACCCCTTAGTATTGTACTCCCGAGTGTCGTACCCCTTAGTATCATACTCCTGAGTATGGTACCCTCCTTAGTATCGTACCCCCTAGTATCATATTGATATGCCTATCAATTAGTCCAATAAAAGGCGACGAGTTAAGAACGTAACTGAAGGTTTTTATTGGCTAAATAACAGAGCCCACCCTCGTGGGTGATCCGATCCAACAGGGAGGAATACTAGCCAGTCAGCTACCTTTATACCTGGGCAGGTAATGGGCGGAGTCGGAGGTGGTCAGCCCAGGTATAACAGTGCGACAAGAGGCGACCTCGTGTAGTGATGTGACAGTGAGAACAGTGAGAACAATATACAGTGATAACTATAACAGTGGTTTACCACATTCACCCCTTGTTTAGATTAGAGTCCGGCGGGGTGAAGTGTATTACCAGCTCTGGTATGTCAGTCTGTCCGGAGGCTTCGTTAGCCTCTCCGATCGTCGCAGCGGCGTTGTTACATTATCCGGTGTTAAAGCTGGTGTCTGCGTAGTCGGCAAAGGCTCGTGGGGTTCCGGCATGCCGTCTACCTCGGCTGGACTCGGGGGGTTGGGAGGGGGGGGTGAGGGTGCGAGGTCTCGTAAGGAGACAGTGTCCTCCCGTCCGTCTGGGTAAGCCACATAGGCGTACTGGGGGTTGGCGTGCAGGAGGTTCACCTTCTCGACCAGGGGGTCCGTTTTATGGGCCCTCACGTGCTTTCGCAGCAAGACGGGTCCCGGAGAGGTCAGCCAGGTTGGTAGGGTGGTTCCCGTAGTCGACTTCCTGGGGAAGACAAACATTCGGGCATGGGGGGTGGTGTTAATGGCAGTGCAAAGTAGTGACCGGATGGAGTGCAGCGCAATCGGGAGGACCTCTTGCCAGCGGGAGGTTGGGAGGCCCTTAGACTTTAAGGCTAAGAGGGTGGCCTTCCATACCGTCGCGTTCTCTCTTTCCACCTGGCCGTTCCCTCGGGGGTTGTAGCTGGTGGTCCTGCTTGCTGCAATACCCCTCTCCAATAGGAACTGACGGAGTTCCTCGCTCATGAAGGAGGCGCCCCGGTCACTATGTATATAGTTCGGGAACCCGAACAAGGCGAAGAGTTTGTTCAGGCATTTAATGACCGTGTTACTGGTCATGTCTGGGCAGGGGAAGGCAAAGGGGAAACGGGAGTACTCATCAACGATGTTGAGGAAGTACACATTACGGTCGGATGACGGTAGGGGCCCCTTGAAGTCGATGCTCAGACGCTCGAAGGGGCGGGTGGCCTTGATCAGGCTTGCTCTGTCCGGCTTATAGAAGTGCGGTTTGCACTCAGCACAGATCTGGCAGTTCCTGGTCATGGTCCTGACCTCCTCGATGGAGTATGGCAGGTTGCGGGCCTTAATGAAATGGTAGAGTCTGGTGACTCCGGGGTGGCAGAGGTCATTGTGGAGGGTCTGAAGTCTATCACTTTGCGCGCTGGCGCATGTAATGCGTGAAAGAGCATCAGGGGGGTCGTTCAGTTTACCGGGCCGGTACAAGATTTCATAATCATAGGTGGAAAGCTCGATTCTCCACCTCAAGATTTTGTCGTTCTTGATCTTGCCCCTCAGCTTGTTATTAAACATGAAGGCAACCGAGCGTTGGTCGGTGAGGAGGGTAAATCGTTTGCCTGCCAAGTAGTGCCTCCAGCGCCGTACTGCCTCCACAATTGCCTGGGCTTCCTTCTCGACCGACGAGTGTCGGGTCTCGGGGCCCTGTAGGGTCCTTGAGAAGAAGGCTACCGGCCTACCCTCCTGGTTAAGGGTAGCGGCTAGGGCGAAGTCGGATGCATCGCTCTCCACTTGGAAGGGGATTGACTCATCCACTGCGTGCATTGTGGCCTTGGCTATGTCTCCCTTAATGAGGGAGAAGGCCGCGCACGCCTCTTCCGTGAGGGGGAAGGATGTGGTTTTCAGGAGGGGTCTGGCTTTGTCCGCATAATTGGGTACCCATTGGGCATAGTAGGCGAAAAGCCCCAGGGTTCTCCTAAGTGCTTTTGGACAGTGGGGGAGGGGTAGCTCCATGAGGGGGCGCATTCTTTCGGGGTCGGGGCCGATGACTCCGTTCTCTACTACACAGCCAAGGATGGCAAGGCGCGCTGTGTTAAACACGCATTTCTCCTTATTGTAGGTGAGGTTCAGCCGTTGGGCCGTACGGAGGAATTTCTCCAGATTCACGTCATGGTCCTGCCGGTTGCGGCCGCAGATGGTGACGTTATCGAGATAGGGGAAAGTGGCCTGTAGTCCGTTCTGGTCAACCATCCGGTCCATCTCCCGTTGGAAAACCGAGACCCCGTTGGTGACACCAAAGGGGACCCTAAGGAATTGGTAGAGGCGGCCATTCGCCTCGAAGGCGGTGTACTGGCTGTCCTCCGGGCTGATGGGGATACGCGGTATTGTGCAATCTCATTGACCATGTCCGATATGCGGGGGAGGGGGTATGCGTCCAGCTGGGTGTATCTGTTTATGGTCTGGCTGTAGTCGATAACCAGGCGATTTTTGTCGCCGGTCTTGACTACCACCACCTGGGCACGCCAGGGGCTGCTGCTCCCCTCAATAATGCCCTCTTTCAGGAGTCGCTGCACCTCAGAGCTAATGAAGGCTCTGTCCCCAGCGCTGTACCGCCTGCTCTTAGTAGCGACAGGTTTGCAGTCGGGGGTGAGGTTAGCGAACAGGGAAGGTGGCGGTACCTTGAGGGTGGATAGGCTGCAGGTGTTACGCGGTGGGCGGTTTAACTTTCGCTGGTTGTCGACTGTGAGTGGGGGGAGGGGTCCACCGTATGCTAGGGTTACACTTTGGAGGTGGGATTGGAAGTCCAGCCCTAGTATGACGGCAGCGCACAGCTGGGGGAGTACGAGGAGTTTAAAATTTTTATACTCTGTCCCTTTAACCGACAATGTCACGACACAGTAGCCGCTGATGTCTGTGGCGTGCGACCTCGATGCCATCGAGATGCGGCTGCGCGTTGGCAGGACGGGGAGGGAGTAGTGGCTCACCGTGTCTGGGTGGATGAAGCTCTCCGTGCTTCCGCTGTCGAACAGGCAGGTCGTGGCGTGGCCGTTGACTTTGATGTCCATCATTGAGCTGGCCAGGTGGTGCGGGCGGGCTTGATCCAGGGTCACGGAAGCTAGGGTGTAGATGAGCGCGTCGTTGTCATGACAAGATGGCGGCGAAGATGGCGGCCCCCGTAGTTCACATGAGGCTCTGTTTAAATCGTTTGCCCCGCACAAAGATGGCCGCCCCTGCTGTTCCCATGAGGCTCTGCAGGCTTCGGCTGCCCCGCACAAAGATGGCCGCCCCTGGTTTTCCCATGAGGCTCTGCAGGCTTCGGCTGCCCCGCACAAAGATGGCCGCCCCTGGTTTTCCCATGAGGCTCTGCAGGCTTCGGCTGCCCCGCACAAAGATGGCCGCCCCCAGGGTTCGCATGAGGCACTGCTGGCTTCTGAGGATTTGCTTCTGCAGGCCTTGGAGAAGTGGCCTTTCTTGAGGCAGGTTTTGCAGGTCGAGTTTTTGGCTGGGCAGCGCGACCTCGGATGCTTCTCCTGGCCGCAAAAGAAGCAGCCAGCGGCCCGATCGGGGTTGCCTGATGTCGGGGCCGGTACCGGGGCTAGCGGGCCCGGTCGGATCCGTGATGCAGACGCTGAGGTAGGTCCCGGGGGCAGCGCTGTGAAGGGTGGTGGGGTGGGGGTCGGGCCCGAGTCCCAGGGTCGCGAATAGTACCTGGCAAACGCTTCCTGGTCTTGCTGGGTGGCCTCTAGGGTGAGGGCGAGGGCTTCGGCCTTGTCCAGGTCTATGTCCTTAGCTTCAAGCAGTCTTTGCCGTGTGTAGTCGGAACGTAGGCCTCTCACCAAGGCGTCGCGGACATTGTCTTCCATGTTCGCAGTAGCCGTCACCGCTTTAAAGTCACAGTTCCTGCCGAGTTGTCTCAGCGCTCGTGAAAATTCAGCTATCGATTCTCCTGGCTGTTGCTGGCGAGATCTTAAGAGATGCCTAGTGTACATGTAGTTTACCGGGCTCCGGTACTGCTGTTTCAGTAGGTTGATGGCGTCGTCGTACGTAGTCATGTCCTGGATGAGTGTATATACTCTCGGGCTCGCTTGGGCTTTCAGGACTCTTAGTTTGGATCTCTGAGGGACGACGGCTTCCTCCAGGTACGATTCGAAGCAGTCCAGCCAGTGTTTGAAGTCGTTGGCTGAGTTTGGTGCCTGTGGGTTTAGATCCAGGTATGGTGGTTTCAAGGCTTGCAGCCAAGCCGGCTGGTGTGGCCCGTTGTCTGGAGGCTGCTGTTGCTGTGCTGCTGGGTGAGCTCCTTGCTGTTGCTGTTCATTATCAGACATCTTTAAAATTTAGCCAATAAAATTGATATGCCTATCAATTAGTCCAATAAAAGGCGACGAGTTAAGAACGTAACTGAAGGTTTCTATTGGCTAAATAACAGAGCCCACCCTCGTGGGTGATCCGATCCAACAGGGAGGAATACTAGCCAGTCAGCTACCTTTATACCTGGGCAGGTAATGGTCGGAGTCGGAGGTGGTCAGCCCAGGTATAACAGTGCGACAAGAGGCGACCTCGTGTAGTGATGTGACAGTGAGAACAGTGAGAACAATATACAGTGATAACTATAACAGTGGTTTACCACACATACCTCCAAGTATTGTACCCCCTAGTATCATACCCCCCAGTATCCTACCCACTAGCATCGTACCCCTGAGTAACGGACCTCCTAGGATCGTACCCCCGAGTATATTACCCCTTAGTATCATACCCCTTAGTATTGTACCCCTTAGTATCGTGCCCCTGAGTATCGTACCCCCGAGTATCGTACCCCCTAGTATCATACCTCCTAGTATTGTAGCCCCTAGTATCGTATCCCCTAGTAGATTACCCCCAGTATCGTACCTCCTAGCATCAAACTCCTTAGTATGGTACCCCCGAGTATGGTACCCCTTAGTATTGTACCTCCTACTATCGAACCCTCGAGTATCATACCCCCTAGTATCATAACTCCTAGTATCGTAACCCGAGTATCGTAGCCCCTAGTATCATACCTCCTAGTATCATACCCCCTAGTATATTACCCCTTAGTATCGTACCCCTTAGTATCATACGCGTTAGTATCGTACCCCCGAGTATCGTACCTCCTAGTATGAAACTCCTTAGTATGGTACCCCCGAGTATGGTACCCCTTAGTATTATACCTCCTACTATCGATCCCTCGAGTATCATACCCCCCTGAGTATTGTACCCCCTAGTTTCATACCTCCTAGTATCGTACCCCTGAGTATCGTACCCCTTAGTGTCGTACCCTCGAGTATCGCACTCCTTAGCATCGTACCCCCGAGTATTGTACCCGTTAGTATCATACCCCCGAGTATCGCACCCCTTAGTATTGTACTCCTGTACTCCTGAGTATCGTACTCCCGAGTATCATAATCCTTATTATCATACTCCTTAGTATCGTACCCCTGAGTATCGTACCTCCTAGTATTGTACTCCTTAGTATCGTACCCCCGAGTATGGTACCCCTTAATATCATACACCCGAGTATGTTACCCTCTTAGTATCGTACATCCTAGTATTGAACCCTCAAGTATCGTACCCCCGAGTATCGTACCCGCTAGTAGCGTACCCCCTAGCATCGTACATCCTAGTATCGTACCCCTGAGTATTGTACCCATTAGTGTCGTACCCTTGAGTATCGTACTCCCGAGTATCGTACCCCGGAGTATCGTACCCCCCGAGTATCGTACCCCCCTTAGTATCATATACCCTAGTATCGAACCCTTGAGTATCGTACCCCCGAGCATCGTACCCGCTAGTATCGTACCCCTTAATATCATACCCCCGAGTATCATACTGCCTAGTCTCATACCCCCTAGTATTGTACGCCCGAGTATCGGACCTCCAAGTATCGTACCCCCGAGTATCATACCGCCTAGTCTCATACCCCCTAGTATTGTACCCCCGAGTATCGGACCTCCAAGTATCGTACCCCCGAGTATCATACTCCTTAGTATTGTACTAATACCAGAGCGGACCTGTGTGGGGAACAGCGAGCAGCGGCGGAGCTTAAAACCGGCGGCATCAGCGAGGTGAGGCCCGACCAGAGCGGACCTGTGTGGGGAATAGCGAGCAGCGGTGGAGCTTAAAACTGGCGGCATCAGTGAGGTACCCCATAGTATCATACTGTAAGGGGTTTTCCTTGAGAGATTTCCCTGAGGTTTCACTCTCTAGAGGCCTCTCTCTCTTGCACAGTAAAACCTTGAGTGGTTCGACCCACTCGCCCCTTAGATTCTATACTCTGGACTTAGGGGCAGGAACTACAATGTAGAGAAAACTCTTGTCGACCAAGTTTGATGAAACAAAATGAAATTTTATTGCATAAGGAAAAATATCAAATCAAATGCAAGCAGATAAGGGAGTACATGGGAGGGAAAAACACACAAACAAATCATAACGACACAGTACTAACTAAAGCAAATACAGGCATCTTATACTCTACAAAGATCATCATGAAATAAGGAAACATATGGAACATCGAGGGGCAACAACTCATGTTAATTGTACCCTTAAATCCACCCCCTTATTAAACCTAACTAGATCTGATTGTGAAGGGCCAGAAACATGCTCACCAATCCCACTAGGAAGTGCAAGGTTTTGAAATCGAGTCTGTGTTTGGTTCTTTCAGGCGTTTCATCTCCACGTGGCTCGTGGAGCCCCTGCGAGCTGCGCCACACCTCTCTCCTGAGGTGGGGGTCGGAGGCGGCTGGACACCGGCGGGCCTGGATGTCGGCGGGGTTGAGGATCGTCGGCTTGACCCTGGTTAGAGGAGCCTTGGGCTGGCTCCCATCGCTTCTTCAGTTTTCTTTTCTCTCTTCTCCCGAGCCGGGGTGGCTGGAAGGTTTCTCCTCTTGGGGTTTTTATTTTTTTGTCTCTTCTCCCAAGTTGGGTCGATGGCCTCTCGTTCCGGCAACGGCCCGGGGACGGTCGATGATCTCCCGATGTGTTTCCCCAGGGCGGGACGCCGGCTTCGAGATGGCCTTCTCGATGTTGGCTTTCTTCTTCCTCCTGCGAGTGCCTGCTTCTTCTTCTGCGTGTCCGGATTCAAGCTGTGTGCTTCCAGCTCTCCAAGCCTGCTTGTCTGTGTTTTCAACTGCCGAAAAAGTCTTCCAGATATACTTTCTTCCAGAAACCTCCGTCTCCTGCCCAAAATCAGGTTAGTCTTTGTTTTATTTTTGGCGGGCTGGGAGCACAGTGGGGTAGTCATTATATTTTAAAATGTCTTAACCGGCTGGTAAAGGCCCATCTCTGGTCTGGAATTACCTTCATTGTTTTTTAATGTCCTGCTGATCTCGTTATCTAGTCCTGGGTGCTGTTCTCATGAATATGAAATTGTCCCCTTTTGTCTGGGTCAACATTTTGATGGCCTCTGTCTCCAGGCCGATCTTGACTAGATCTGCATCTAATCCATATGTATATGTGTGGGTCTGGTTTCGTTCTCTCAGGAACGGCTTCCAGAACTTGCGGTAGGTTGAATCCACAAAGCTGTCTGAGGTTGCGCAGGAACCATTTTAAAATGTCCCAATAAGCTGGTCACATGGTATGGCGGCCATTTTGTAAGCCCCTTTTTCTGGGCTACTTTTAAAACAGTCTTTAAAATCATGGCCTCTTCTGCCATTTGACCCTTATTAATACAAAGTTCAATTTTGCGAATCCTACACTCCCCCCTGATGATACTGTAACTTGCTTGAAGTATCATAAATCTGGGTGAGCAAAATTTTCTGACTCTCCACAATCTAACCATCCCCAGTATTTACCTATCTATGACCCCACGACACATGCATTTCCCATTTCAGAAAAATCTAGTGTACATTAAGCATCTATAGATGGCAATACCTTGGAGTTAAAAATCTAACAACTTACTTCCAGGCGTGGAGGGGGTCCTTATACCCCTACATCACCTAGTGCATACACATTACTTTCTAATAATAACATCACATCTAATAAAACTTCAATAATAAAATAAAGTACATACACGAAAAATTCAAAATGCACATGAATACATATCAAAAATAATAGAGGAGGGAGGGAAAACTTTAACTTTATACAAGCAGCAAAATCTAAACGGGTGTCTCTTCTTCTACCCGCACATAATGCTCCCTCCATTCCCCTCTATTCTCATACTTTTGCGAATGTTTGACCTTTTTACAGTGTACAAACAGTAAATAAACTACAATGACAACCTGGCACACTACAAGAATGTGGGAGGCTATCCTAATCCAGGAAGGGACTTCTATATTAGTGAATGGGTCCCACCACGGTGGGGTCACTATGTCCAATATGTCTGCCCCTATCTCTAAAGTCTTCTGCTCCAGTGTGTAGAAGTGTTTTTGTGAAACAACAACGGCTTTTAATATCTTGGTGAGGTGTTCAGGGAGAGGGGGAATGATATAGCCAATATGTGCAATGAAACGCTGCAGATCGGTGAAATTCTCTTTAACAGTGATGTGAACAGTGGAAGGTTCAGGAATGGGGACAATTCGCTCTTGGGCCACTTGAACTTCTGCCCTGGGCTTGAAACAGAAGCTGCTGTCACTAACCGGACACCAACCGTGCTGTCCATGCTGGTAGTGGGGCGCTGCAGTGGTGACACAGTATGTCCCACCTCCTATATATGCCACCTGCGGGGGCACATGGCCTTGTGCCATTGCCTCCATGGTGCAATTATAGGCTTCGCGCCAGCAGTTCTGAACCCGCACTGTGGTTTTGAATGGGCATTCAAGTGCTGGGGACACAGGATGATGTGTGCTCCCCGGCTCCGGCACCCCGAGAGGTCGATACCAGTCATTGCATGCTCCCATCGAATGACGTAAGGTGGGACCCCCATGTAGCGAATGTGCACACCCCCCTGAATGACTCTAATGTTCTCCACCCTGTATACCGGGGCTGGTTTAGCTGTCTTTCCCATCACCGGCATTCTTACCACTATACCCATAATGGTGTGATTAGACCGTCCACAGTCCACCGGGACTGGGTAGGCCTCTGAAGCTAGTCTGAGCTGGCACGGACTCAATGTATTCTCAAAAGGGTGGAGGGCTGCGAGGTGCTTGTTGCTGATCCAGGAGGGGACTAAACCTTGCTTTAAATCCTCCAGATTACTGCGGCCCTCGCCCAGTAACCACGCCCCGTATAGCACACAAGCTTCGTTCTGCGCAGCCTGATCGGACGCATTCCGATCCTCCCTGATGAGAGCATTTACCGTTCTGGCGTGTTTCTCCAGCTCAGCTATAATCTCCTTTAAGTGTAGTGTCATGGCCTGGTCCTCATGTAACTCAGAACCCACTACCTTATTCTCATCAGTCAGTATCTTTCTTAGCTGTGTTTTTAAACCATTGATCTGGGTTTGCAGCTCCACATCATCCAGTGTGTTGATGACGGAAGTTCCGGTGTTAAAAGCAGTGAAAATATCATTTACTGCACCCCTTCTTTGTCTCCCTACTCTGTCCAAGACCTCATGTGGTGTGGTGTACAATTCGGCTCTGTTGACATCGGCAAAGTCGAATTCGTAAAACTGTTTAAACATGTTTGTTAACAGGACCTGGTATAATTGCTCCGTTTCCTTGGGGCACCACGCTGGCAATCTTACCTCGGTGAGGTTTAAAATCACCGAAGCCACCGCGTAGTGGACCCCTTGGTACAGTACCTGATCTGTAGGTACCAATACCAATCCATTCCCGGGTCCCTTTGTCGTGGTGGGGCACCCTTCCTTGAGGGCTTTAGCTACTGGAACTGTGGGCAGGGGCTTGCGGGGTCGGGTGATGAGCTCCGTGGCGTTTACTGGGATCTGTGAGTATGGGACTCCGCATGCCCGTGAGCTGACGTCCCACCTCATTCCTTGTCCAGCATCCTGCCACTGTCTTTGGAAAAAGATGGAGACGCCTGTGGGGCAAGCGCGTTCTGAACCCCACATACAGATGTAGATCCCCTCATCTGGTTCCCACCATTTGTCCCAACAGACACTCAACCCCCCGTGAGTTCCCATTATTGTCCGATGGGTGTTATTACCCAATCTTTCCCATTCCACCGTCGAGTTCTTCATGGTGCTGCTCAACTTGCGCAGCCACCACCAGCGGTCCAAAGGTACATGTCCGTTGCAAACAAGGCAAATCTTCTTGCCCATGGTGACGCTGATCCTGGGTGCAATGATCCGCACCCTGGGGCACATCAGAGACGTTTCTCTGTATGCAAATCCCATCTGGCTGGAGTATTCAGTAGAGTTCGACCCCAGCCAGCCTGGCCATCTCCCTTCATGGAAGTAGGCGGCAGTCTCTTCGGCGTCCCGTGAGCCGGTTCCGTCAGTCGCGATGGGGCCTCTATTTCCAGAGCACCTGTAGACGGTGGAGTCCTTGGTGCGGCCCCGATAGGCCCAGCTCCATCCAACCATCACGAACGCGACGAGGATCCCTCTCATCTTTCTTCTGGTTCCTGCAATAAATCAAACGATATAGCCAGGCTCCCGAGAGATGCTGGCTTAGGTGACGGCATGATCGGGTCTTTCGACCTCGATCCAAAAACAACACACACACTGGGCAGATTTAAAACTACTTAAACTCTAATCATTTTAATATTTACACACCTTAAACTTAAACCTAAACTTATGTACAGCGCCGCCCGTCCCCAGGCGGATGGCCTAATCCCTGATCGGACTGCAGCTTGCCACTCCCTGTGACGGGGCTGCAGTGACCTGTGGCTCTGGTTCCCCACAGCCTTTTGCTGCTAATCGGGGACTGTGTTTTTTCATGGATTTCTGAAGTCGGCGTCTACTGGGAGCGGGGGACTCGGGTCAAGGTTTTACAGGCTGAGGTGTTCGAGTCGACCTGCGAAAAGGTACTTTGGGCGTGGCTCCCTTAGCGAGTGGACCTTCGGGTGGGACCTTAGCTCTCACAGTCCGTGGCTCTTCCACGACTGTAGGCTTCGGCTCCCTTCCCTCAGGCTCCGCCCCTTTGGGATTTGGGCAGGCTCCCTTAGCGAGTGGACCTTCAGGTGGGACTTCAGCTCTCACAGCCCGTGGCTCTTCCACGACTGTGGGCTTCGGCTCCCTTCCCTCAGGCTCCGCCCCTTTGGGATTTGGGCAGGCTCCCTTAGCGAGTGGACCTTCAGGTGGGACTTCAGCTCTCACAGCCCGTGGCTCTTCCACGACTGTGGGCTTCGGCTCCCTCCCCTCAGGCTCCGCCCCTTCAGGAATTGGGTCTGTGGCAGGCGGCTCCTCCTCACCTGTCCCTACAGGTGGAGAATCTCTGCCCCCAATTTCTACCTCCCCCATGCTCGAGTCGAGGGCGGGATCTCCGTCCTCTAACTCCACCTCCTCCAGAATCATGTCGAGGGCGGGACCTTGTTGTTCGGGCCCCTCCTCGTCCGAGTCCCAGGCCATCGGAGAAAGCTCCCCCCAAGTGGGCGGGACCTCCTCTCCTTCCAAGCAGGCTACAACGCCAGCTTGTGTGGTCTGTGACTCATCGCGCGCCTCAGGCTGAGGATCTTTTTCCTCAGACCTGGCTTCGGTTGCTGATGCTCTTGCACCCGGTTTAAACAGTTTGCACCGCTTCATGCGAAACCACTTGTTGCATCGGGACACCTCCACTGTGCGAGTGGCGTAGACCGGCGGATTTTGCACCGATTCCGGCTCATCCTCCTGGTCTACGGTTCTCTCGCCAGTGCATAGGGTTAGACCCAAGAATTTTACTTCTCGCCGGCCAACCCGCGCCTTCGTAGGGGTTTCCTTAACACTCTCTATCTCCTTCACACCCGTACCCTCTCCCCAGAGACAATGATTTCTCAGGTCCACGTGGATCCCGTGGGCAACCAAGAAATCAGACCCCAGGACTCCCGTTCCACCTCCCACCTCCCACTTCATCAGGGTACACTTCCACGTGGTGCGGAGTGGTCCTAAACGAATGGAGAGGGGAAGGGAATGTGCGCCAGCCTGTTCTTCGCCCGTGAAGCCCGACAGAAGATATGGGACCCCGGTGGACAGAGGCGAGGCGGTGGGGTTATCTGCGTGGATTACGGTGCATGATGCTCCCGTATCCAACAGATAGGTTCCCTTCACCTCCTCCACCTCCATCTCCATGAGGGGTCGTCTCCATACATCATATCGCAGCGCACACAGGTAGACGGGCTGCGCCGACTCTAGTCACTTGGGTACAGCGATCGGAGTTTCGGGAGTGATAAGGCTGGTGGTGACAACTATTTTCACCTACGAGGTCATCAGAGACCGCATTGTCTCTATGATTGACTCAATCGCAGCGGGATTCATAACTGCACCAGCTCCTTGCACCGGGGCAGGAGCTATGGCTTGGGTTTGGGCTGGTGCTGGGGCGGCGGTCTGGGCTTGGGCTTGGGCTGCGGGAAATCTCCCTTTATTATCCTTCCACGGATTTCTACAGTCCTTGCGCCAATGTCCATCCTTCCCACACCCGTAGCAATTGAGCTTGGCTTGGACAGGGCGATTCCCCTCCTGACGCCACTCCTTCTGGCTTGGGGCTGCGGGTTTTGCCTCATGCACCTTTCCCTTCTGGGGAGGTGTTTCCTGACCTCTACAATTCTTGTACGCTACATTTAGCTGATGGAGTACCGTCTCTTCCGTGACACCGGGACCTTGGGGATCAAACCAAGATCTGGCTAGGGCCCGTATCTCTGGCAAGCTGTTGGTAACCAAACAATGGAGCCAATGAACCCGCTGTTCGTTGCTCATTAGAGCCCGTTCAGGCATACCCGGACAGCTGCGTCGATATACTGGCCACAGCCTTTCTGCGAAAACCCGTGGGGGTTCTCCAGATAACTGCATGGTCCCTTCTACATGGTCGAACGGACTACTGTCATCCACTCCCATTACTTCTAAAACTTCCTCCCTGAGATCCGCATACACTTTCCGTCCCCTCTTACCATCCTCTGAGAGGCACTGAAGGATTGTGGAATCCAGGGAGAAAGGCAACAGTTTCACCTGTTCCTGATCATCACAGTCATTAATGGCTGCTGTTTCCTCTATCTCCCTGAAATGAATCGAGGGATCTCCCTTTACTGTGAGTCGTGTGAGGTGGCTCACCATGGACCTTAATTGCGGGCCAGCGTAGGGCACCACGAGCTGGTTCTGGTGGGGTCTGACACTGCCATCGGCAACGTTGGGACCGAACCTCTGGTGCCGAGCGGGACACATCGGTGCCGGTCCTGTCTTTGCTACCAGTGGTTCTTCCACACACTCCACCTCGGCTATGTTAAGTCCGTGAATGATTGAGACACGGACTAGCAGGAGAGAAACAAAGAGATCTTTACTGGTGAAAGGCATAAACGAAACTAAAACAACAGAGGCTCTCTAGCGCCTTTTATACAGGGGTGGTCACTGCCGGTACTGCAGTCTGAGGCCAGTTATTCTCTTAAAGGTACATACACAACAGGCTGCCTCCTCTTTCGCTACCCCCTCCTTTTCCGACCAAGTCTCACTATAGCTCGGCGGTGCTGAGGGCTCGGTGGCTGGTACCACAATTACCTCAGCTGGAATCGGCTGTTTTGATTCCTTTAAAAAGTCCATGTGACTAGCTTTCAGGCTGACGAGACACACCATGCCTCTTGCCTTAACCAGGGCCGTTATTAGGTCCTCTATGGTCTTCTGGCAGGGTCCGTGGTCTGTGCTCTCAAACCCGTGCTCGAGGGCCAGCTTGTAAGCTGCCTTAACCTCCACTACTCTCTCCTCCTGCGCGCTTAGCTGTTGTGCGAGGCAGGCGCTTTTCTCCCGTATCCTCATTGCATTAATCTTTGCCTCAGTAACCTGGCACTCCAGGCACTCTATCCTAGCTTGATGTTGACTAGCTGCCACTTGGCGTTCCTGATTCAGCGCGTGAAGCGCTGTGATGAGTTTTTCCCCACCCATGGCCTTTTCCTCTATCTCTGCTGCCTGGGTTGTGATCCTGGCTGCCTGTGCTGCAACAACCCGGTCCAAGATCTGGACCTGCTTCTTGTAACACATCAGCCACACTGCCTTCTCCACTGACTTCTTATGCTCTTTGCTCTCTGTCCACCTGATGGCTGCGTCCACCGGACGCCCATCCAGCAAGAGATCGGAAATCCACTGTTTAGTGAGATTTACCTTGCCAAAGACATAATCTGCTGTCCTCTCATCCATTGCATTTCGACCATTCAAACTTGGATCTACTACATTGCAATCCTGCTGCCAGAGTCCTGCCGTGGTCGCCATTTTCTGTAAGGGGTTTTCCTTGAGAGATTTCCCTGAGGTTTCTCTCTCTAGAGGCCTCTCTCTCTTGCACAGTAAAACCTTGAGTGGTTCGACCCACTCGCCCCTTAGATTCTATACTCTGGACTTAGGGGCAGGAACTACAATGTAGAGAAAACTCTTGTCGACCAAGTTTGATGAAACAAAATGAAATTTTATTGCATAAGGAAAAATATCAAATCAAATGCAAGCAGATAAGGGAGTACATGGGAGGGAAAAACACACAAACAAATCATAACGACACAGTACTAACTAAAGCAAATACAGGCATCTTATACTCTACAAAGATCATCATGAAATAAGGAAACACACGGAACATCGAGGGACAACAACTCATGTTAATTGTACCCTTAAATCCATCCCCTTATTAAACCTATCTAGATCTGATTGTGAAGGGCCAGAAACATGCTCACCAATCCCACTAGGAAGTGCAAGGTTTTGAAATCGAGTCTGTGTTTGGTTCTTTCAGGCGTTTCGTCTCCACGTGGATCGTGGAGCCCCTGCGAGGTGCGCCACACCTCTCTCCTGAGGTGGGGGTCGGGGGTGGCTGGACACCGGCGGGCCTGGATGTCGGCGGGGTCGAGGATCATCGGCTCGACCCTGGTTAGAGGAGCCTTGGGCTGGCTCCCATCGCTTCTTCAGTTTTCTTTTCTCTCTTCGCCCGAGCCGGGGTGGCTGGAAGGTTTCTCCTCTTAGGGTTTTTATTTTTTTGTCTCTCTTCCCAAGTTGGGTCGATGGCCTCTCGTTCCGGCAACGGCCCGGGGATGGTCGATGATCTCCCGATGTGTTTCCCCGGGGTGGAACGCCGGTTTTGAGATGGCCTTCTCGATGTTGGCTTTCTTCTTCCTCCTGCGAGTGCCTGCTTCTTCTTCTGCGTGTCCGGATTCAAGCTGTGTGCTTCCAGCTCTCCAAGCCTGCTTGTCTGTGTTTTCAACTGCCAGAAAAGTCTTCCAGATATACTTTCTTCCAGAAACCTCCGTCTCCTGCCCAAAATCAGGTTAGTCTTTGTTTTATTTTTGGCGGGCTGGGAGCACAGCGGGGTAGTTATTATATTTTAAAATGTTTAACTGGCTGGTAAAGGCCCATCTCTGGTCTGGAATCACCTTCATTGTTTTTTAATGTCCTGCTGATCTCGTTATCTAGTCCTGGGTGCTGTTCTCATGAATATGAAATTGTCCCCTTTTGTCTGGGTCAACATTTTGATGGCCTCTGTCTCCAGGCCGATCTTAACTAGATCTGCATCTAATCCATATGCATACCTGGGGGTCTGGTTTTGTTCTCTCAGGAACGGCTTCCAGAACTTGTGGTAGGTTGAATCCACAAAGCTGTCTGAGGTTGCGCAGGAACCATTTTAAAGTGTCCTAATAAGCTGGTCACATGGTATGGTGGCCATTTTGTAAGCCCCTTTTTCTGGGCTACTTTTAAAACAGTCTTTAAAATCATGGCCTCTTCTGCCATTTGACCCTTATTAATACAAAGTCCAATTTTGCGAATCCTACAGTACCCGCTAGTATCATACCCCCGAGCATCATACCCCTGAGTATCGTACCCCTGAGTATCGTACCTCCTAGTATCGTAGCCCCGAGTATTGTATCCCCTAGTATCGTACCCCCTAGTATCGTACCTCCTATTATCATACCCCCTAGTATTGTACCCACTAGTATCGTACCACCGAGTATCGTACCCCCTAGTATCGTACCCCCTAGTATCGTACGCCGGAGTATCATAACCCCCAGTATCGTACCTCAGTATCATACCCCCTAGTAAAGTACCTCCTAGTACCCTACCCCCTAGTAGCGTACCCCATAATATCGACATTCGAGTATCGTACTCCTTTGAATCGTACCCCGAGTATCATACCCCTTAGTGTCATACCCCCGAGTATCATACACCCGAGTATCGTACCCCCTAGTGTCGTACCCCTGAGTATCGTACCCCTGAGTATCGTAACCCCTAGTGTCATTCCCCTGAGTATCGTAACCCCTAGTGTCGTACCCCTGAGTATCGTACCCATGAGTATCATACCCCCGATTATCGTACCCCCGAGTTTCGTGCCCCTTAGCATCGTGCTCCTTAGTATTGTACCCCGAGTATCGTACCCCATAGTATAATTCCCCTGAGTATCGTACTCCTTTGTATCGTACTCCTTGGTATTGTAAACTCCCGAGTATCTTGCCCCCGAGTATCATACCACCGAGTATCATACCCTATAGTATCGTACCCCTGAGCATTGTACCCATTAGTATCATACCCCTGAGTATCGTAACCCCGAGTATCGTACACCCAAGTATCGTACCCCCTAGTATCATACCTCCTAGTATCGTAGCCCCGAATATCATACCCCCTAGTATCGTACCTCCTAGTAACGTACCCCATAATATCGTGCCCCAGAGTATCATACTCCTTAGTAACGTACCCCTTAGTATCATACCTCCTAGTATCGTAGCCCTGAGTATCATACCCCCGAGTCTCGTACCCCCAAGTGTCATTCCCCCAGTATCGAAACTCCTAGCATCATACCCCTTAGTAACGTATCCCCGAGTATCGTAATCCCGAGTATCATACTTCCTGACATGAATCAGTCATTCATGAAATAAAGACTTATGAAATAATTCTGAGCAGCCTGCGGGTGGCACTGTCCAGGGACAGTATAAATACTCGGGCACGGGCTCAGCTTGCACAGGACATTATTAACAGGAACTAGTGAAGGACACAACTAGACCTCCATGTTGTAAAATAGTTGATTAAAGCTTTGTTTAACGCTTAGACCAAGTGCCTAGTAGTTTTCTTACATCACCTCCTAGTATCGTAACTCTGAGTATCGTACCTCCTAGTATCGTGCCTCCTAGTATCATACCTCCTAGTATCGTACCCCGAGCATCATACCCCTGAGTATTGTACCCTCGAGTATCGTACACCCAAGAATCGTACCCCCTAGTATTGTACCTCCTAGTATGGTAGCCCCGAGTATCGTACCCCCTAGTATCGTACCTCCTAGTATCGTGCCTCCTAGTAACGTACCCCATAATATCGTGCCCCAGAGTATCATACTCCTTAGTAACATACCCCTTAGTATCATACCTCCTAGTATCGTAGCCCTGCGTATCATACCCCCGAGTATCGTACCCCGAGTTTCATACCCCAAGTATCGTACCCCTTAGCATCGTACTCGTAAGTATCGTACCCCCGAGTATCATACCCCATAGTATCGTACCCCTGAGTATTGTACCCAGTAGTATCATACCCCCGTGTATCAGACCCCCGAGTATCATACTCCTTAGTATTGTACCCCTTAGTATCGTACCCCGAGTTTCGTACCTCCGAGTATTATACCCCATAGTATTGTACCCCCGAGAATCGTACCGCCTAGTATCGTACCTCCTAGTATTGAACCTCCTAGTATCGTACCCACTATAATCGTACCCCCGAGTATCGTAACCTCGAGTATCGTACTCCTTAGTATCGTACCCCCGAGAATCGTACCCCATTAGTGTCGTAACCCATGGTATCGTACCCCAGAATATCGTACCCCCGATTATCGTACCCCTTAGTATCGTATCCCCTAGTATCATACCCCGAGTATCGTACCCCCTAGTATCGTACCCCCGAGTATCGTACCCCCTAGTATCGTATCCCTGAGTATCGTACCCCCGAGTATCGTACCTCCTAGTATCGTACCCCTTAGTATCGTACTCTTTAGTATCATACCCCCGAGT
The DNA here is from genome assembly GCF_052327205.1 of Somniosus microcephalus. Lineage (NCBI taxonomy): Eukaryota > Metazoa > Chordata > Chondrichthyes > Squaliformes > Somniosidae > Somniosus > Somniosus microcephalus. Next base: position 81,546,676 of record NC_140999.1, on the reverse strand, counting down.
ATCGTACCCCTTAGTGTCGCAACCCCTGGTATCGTACCCCCGAGTATCGTACCCCCGAGTATCGTACCCCCTAGTATCGTACCCGAGTCTCGTACCCCCAAGTATTGTTCCCCCAGTATCGAAACTCCTAGCATCGTACCCCTTAGTATCGTACCCCCGAGTATTGTAATCCCGAGTATCATACTTTTTGCCATGAATCAGTCATTCATGAAATAAAGACTTATGTGGCCTGCGGGTGGCGCTGTCCAGGGAGAGTATAAATACTCGGGCACGGGCCCAGCTTGCACAGGACATTATTAACAGGAACTAGTGAAGGACACAACTAGACCTCCATTTTGTAAAACAGTTGATTAAAGCTTTGTTTAACGCTTAGACCAAGTGCCTAGTAGTTTTCTTACGTCACCTCCTAGTATCGTACCTCCGAGTATCGTACCCCCGAGTGTCATACCCCGAGTATCGTACCTCCGAGTATCGTACCCCATAGTATCGTACCCCCGAGAATCGTACCGCCTAGTATCGTACCTCCTAGTATCGAACCTCCTAGTATCGTACCCACTATAATTGTACCCCCGAGTATCGTAACCTCGAGTATTGTACTCCTTAGTATCGTACCCCCGAGAATCGTACCCCATTAGTGTCGTAACCCCTGGTATCATACCCCAGAATATCGTACCCCCGATTATCGTACCCCTTAGTATCGTATCCCTTAGTATCGTACCCCCGAGTATTGTACCCCTTAGTATCATACCCCCGAGTATCATACCCCTTAGTATCATACCCCCGAGTATCGTACCTCCTAGTATCGTACCCCTTAGTATCGTACTCCTTGGTATCGTACCTTTAGTAACTTACCTCCTAGTATCGTACCCCCTAGTATCATATCCCCGAGTATCGTACCCCAAGTATCGTACCTCCTAGTATCGTACCCCTTGGTATCGTACTCCTTAGTATCATACCCCCGAGTATCGTACCCCTTAGTGTCGCAACCCCTGGTATCGTACCCCCGAGTATCGTACCCCCAAGTATCGTACCCCCTAGTATCGTACCCCCAAGCATCATACCTCCTAGTATCATCCCCACGAGTATCATACTCCTTAGTATCATACCCCCTAGCATCGTACCCCCGAGTATCATACCCCCGAGTATCGTACCTCCTAGTATCGTACCCCCAGTATCATACCCCCTAGCATCGTACCCCCGAGCATCGTACCCCCGAGTATCATACCCCCGAGTATCATACCCCCTAGTATCGTACCCCCAGTATCATACCCCCTAGCATCGTACCCCCGAGTATCATACCCCCGAGTATCATACCCCCTAGTATCGTACCCCCAGTATCATACCCCCTAGCATTGTACCCCTGAGTCTCGTACCCCCGAGTATCGTTCCCCAGTATCATAACTCCTAGCATCGTACCGCTTAGTATCGTTCCCCCGAGTATCGTACCCCCGAGTATCATAGCTCCTGACATGAATCAGTCATTCATAGCAACATAGAAACATAGAAGATAGGAGCAGGAGTAGGCCATTCGGCCCCTCGAGCCTGCTCTGCCACCCCTTACCTTAGACTGTGACCCCTGGTTCTGGACTCCCCGACCATCGGGAACATCCTTCCTGCATCTAGTCTGTCCAGTCCTGTCAGAATTTTATAAATTTCAATGAGATCCCCTCTCATTCTTCTAAACTCCAGCGAGTACAAGCCCAATCGTCCCAATCTCTCCTCATACGTCATTCCTGCCATCCCAGGTATCAGCCTGGTGAATCTTCGCTGAACTCCTTCTATGGCAAGAACATCCTTCCTCAGATAAGGTGACCAAAACTGCACACAATACTCAAGGTGTGGTCTCACCAAGGCCCTGTACAACTGCAGCAAGACATCCTTGTTCCTGTACTCAAACCCTCTCGCTATGAAGGCCAACATACCATTTGCCTTCTTAACCGCCTGCTGCACCTGCATGCTTACCTTCAGCGACTGGTGCACAAGGACACCCAGGTCTCATTGCACTTCCCCTTTTCCCAATCTATTGCCATTCAGATAATAATCTGCCTTCCTGTTTTTGCCACCAAAGTGGATAACCTTGCATTTACCCACGTTATATTGCATCTGCCATGCTTCTGCCCAATCACCCAATCTGTCCAAATCATCCTATAGTTTCTCGGCATCCTCCTCACAGCACACACGCCCACCCAGCTTTGTGTCGTCTGCAAATTTGGAGATATTACATCTAGTTCCCTTGTCTAGATCATTAATATATATTGTGAATAGCTGGGGTCCAAGGACCGATCCCAGCGGAACCCCACTAGTCACTGCCTGCCATTCGGAAAAAGAAAGACCCATTTATTCCAACTCTTTGTTTTCTGTCTGCCAACCAGTTCTCTATCCAAGTCAATACCTTGCCCCCAATCCCATGTGCCTTAACTTTACATGCTAATCTCTTACACAGGACCTTATTGAAAGCCTTCTGAAAGTCCAAATACACCACATCCACTGGTTCTCCCTTATCTATTTTACTAGTTACATCCTCAAAAAATTCCAGTAGATTAGTCAAGCACGATTTACCTTTTGTAAATCCATGTTGACTTTGTCCGCTCCTGTCACTGTTTTCCAAGTGCTCTGCTATTACATCTTTTATAATGGACTCTAGCATTTTCCCCACTACTGCTGTCAGGCTTACCAGTCTGTAATTCCCCGTTTTCTCTCTACCACCTTTTTTGAATAGTGGGGTAACATTAGCTACCCTCCAATCCATGGGTACCGTTCCAGATTCTATCGAATGTTGGAAGATGATCAACAATGCATCTACTATTTCTAGGGCCACTTCCTTAAGTACCCTAGGATGTAGATTATCAGGCCCTGAGGATTTATCGGCCTTCAATCCCATCAATTTCCCCAATACCATTTCCCTACAAATACTGATTTCTTTCAATTCCTCCCTCTCATTAGTCCCTATGTTCCCCGACATCTCTGGGAGGTTATTTGTGTCCTCCTTTGTGAAGACAGAACCAAAATATGTATTTAATTGGCCTGCCATTTCTTTGTTCCCCATTATAAATTCCCCTGATTCTGACTGCAAGGGACCTACGCTTGACTTCACCAATCTTTTTCTCTTCACATATCTATAGAAGCTTTTACAGTCAGTTTTTATGTTCCCTGCAAGCTTACTCACATTCTATTTTCCCTTTCTTAATTAATCCCTTTGTCCTCCTTTGTTGAATCTTAAGCTGCTCCCAGTCCTCAGGTTTACTGCTTTTTCTGGCAAATTTATATGTCTTCTCCTTGGATCTTATGCTATCCCTAATTTCCCTTGTTAGCCATGGTTGAGTCACCTTTTTTGTTTTATTTTTATGCCAAACTGGGATGAACAAATTCTGTAGTTCATCCATGCGGTCTTTGAATGTTTGCCATTGCCTATCCACTGTCAACCCTTTGAGTGACATTCCCCAATCAATCCTAACCAACTCGCGCCTCAGGCCATCGTAGTTTCCTTTATTTACATTCATGAGCCTAGTCTCTGAGTCAACTACTTCATTCTCCATCTTGATGAAGAATTCGATCATACAGGTAGACTACCCTTTATCCGGACTTCCAAAAACCGAAACCCTCTAAAAACCGAAGGTTTTTTCGTTCAGCGTAAGTCGTGCGTACGAACGAAAAAACCTTCGGTTTTTAGAGGGTTCCGGTTTCGGAAGTTCGGATAAAGGGTAGGTCGTGCGCACGACCCCCCGCCGACCCCCCCGCGGCCCCTGCCGGCCCCGACAACCGCCGACCCCCCCGCGGACCCCGCCGGCCCCGACCCCCGCCGACCCCGACTGACTTACGCTGAGCGTCAGTGTAAGTCATGCGCACGACCCCCCGCCGACCCCCCGCGGACCCCCGCCGACCCCCCCGCGGACCCCCGCCGACCCACCTTCCGAAATCCGAAATTTTCCTTTATCCGAAACTCGGCTGGTCCCGAGGTTTTCGGATAAAGGATAGTCTACCTGTATTATGATCGCTCGTACAACAAGATTGCTAATTAATCCTTTCTTGTTACATAATACCCAGTCTAAGGTGGCCTGATCTCTGGTTGGTTCCTCGACATATTGGTCCAGGAAACCATCCCGTAAACACTCCAGGAATTCTTCCTCCACAGTATTGTTACTAATTTGGTTAGCCCAATCTATATGTAGATTAAAGTCACCCATGATGACTGCTGTGCCCTTATTGTACGCTTCTCTAATTTCCCTTTTAATGCCATCCCCAACCTCCGCATTACTGTTTGGAGGTCTATATACCACTCCCACTAACGTTTTCTGCCCCTTGGTATTTCTTAGTTCTACCCATACAGATTCCACATCATCAGAGCTAATATCCTTCCTTACAATTGTGTTAATCCCTTCTATAACCAGCAATGCTACCCCACCTCCCTTTCCTTTTTGCCTATCTTTCCTGAATATTGAATACCCCTGGATGTTGAGTTCCCAGCCTTGGCCACCCTGGAGCAATGTTTCTGTAATCCCAATCAAATCATATTCATTTACCTCTATTTGCACAGCTAATTACGAATGCTCCTCACATTAAGACAGAAAGCCTTCAGGCTTGTTTTTTCAACGCTCTTAGACCTATTAGAATTATTATTTACTCTGGCTATGTTTGATTTAAACCGTTGATTTCCCTGACTGACACTTTTGTTTTTCTCCTTCCTATCTTTTGCTTTTATCCTTGTTTCCCTTTCCTCTGTCCCCCTGCTCAGGTTCCCAACCCCCTGCCATTTTAGTTTAAACCCTCCCCCAGAGAACTAGCAAACACTCCCCCTAGGACATCAGCCCCAGCCCTGCCCAGGTGCAAACCGTCAAGTTTGAACTGGTCCCACCTCCCCCAGAACCGGTTCCAATGTCCCAGGAATTTGAATCCCTCCCCCTTGCACCATTCCTCTAGCCACGTATTCATCTGAAATATCCTTCTATTTCTACTCTGACTAGCATGTGGCACTGGTAGCAATCCTGAGATTACTACCTTTGAGGTCCTATATTTTAATTTACCTCCTAACTCCCTATATTCAGCTTTTAGGACCTCATCCCATTTTTTACCTATATCGTTGGTACCTATATGCACCATGACAACTGACTGTTCACCCTCCCCTTCCAAGATGTTCTGCAGCCGCTCTGAGACATCCTTGACCCTTGCACCAGGGAGGCAACACACCATCCTGGAGTCTCATTTACGGCCGCAGAAACGCCTATCTATTCCCCTTACAATAGAATCCCCTGTTACTGTAGCTCTACCCATCTTTTTCCTCCCGTCCTGTGCAGCAGAGTCACCCCTGGTGCCAGGAAGTTGGCTGCTGCTGCCTTCCTCTGATAAGCCATCCCCCCCAACAGTACTCAAAGTTGTGTATCAGTTTGAGAGGGGGATATCCACAGGGGGCCCCTGCACTACCTGCCTGTGCCTTGTAATCTGTCTGTTGGTCACCCGTTCCCTTTCTGCCTGTCCAACCTTTGCCTGCGGTGTGACCAACTGATTAAACGTGCTATTCACGATGTCCTCAGCCTCGCAAATGGTCCAGTATGAATCCAATCGCAGCTCCAGCACCGCAATGCGGTCTGCCAGTAGCTGCAGCTGGACACACTTCCTGCACACATAGTTGTCAGGGACACAGGAAGTGTCCCTGAGTTCCCACATAGCGCAGGAGGAGCATACCATGGTACCAGGCTGTCCTGCCATGACTTACCCTTTAATTAATTGCAATTAAATTAAATCAAATCAATCCCACCAATTACACTACAGTTAAATGGTATAATTTAAGGGTCCTGGTTTACAAACAGTCCCCATTACACCACAGAGACTTTAGAAAGTATAAACCACAGAGTTAAAGTTTAAAAAGAGAGAAATACTCACCAACCAATCACTTACCTGCTTTCTGGTGACATCACACTTCGATTACTTTTTACTTCTCTCCCTCTCTCTGAGATTGGAGATTAGTACACCTACCTGGTTTCCGCCGCTTTAAACACTCGCCGCCGCTGCTCCGAGATTCCCACCGCACTGAGGCCTACCTGGTCTCCCCCGCTTTAAATACTCGCCGCCGCCGCTCCAAGATTCCCGCCGCACTGAGTCCTACCTGGTCTCCACCGCTTTAAATACTCGCCGCCGCTGCTCCGAGATTCCCGCTGCAGTGAGGCCTACCTGGTCTCCGCCGCTTTAAATACTCGCCGCCGCCGCTCCGAGATTCCCGCCACACTGAGGCCTACCTGGTCTCCGCTGCTATAAATACTCGCCGCCGCCGCTATGAGATTCCTGCCGCACTGAGGCCTACCTGGTGTCCGCCGCTTTAAATACTCAAGAAATAAAGACATATGAAATAATACTGAGCGGCGCTGTCCAGGGAGAGTATAAATACTCGGGCATGGGCCCAGCTTGCGCAGGACATTCTTAACAGGAACTAGTGAAGGACACAACTAGACCTCCATGTTGTAAAACAGTTGATTAAATCTTTGTTTAACGGTTAGACCAAGTGCCTAGTAGTTTTTTTATGTCACCTCCTAGCATCGTACCCCATAGTATCATACCCCGTAGTATCGTACCACTTAGTATCGTACCACTTAGTATCGTACCCCGAGTATCGTACCCCCGAGTATCGTACCCCGAGTATTTTACCCCCGAGTATCGTACCCCGAGTATCGTACCTCTGAGTATCGTACCCCATAGTATCGTACCCCCGAGAATCGTACCGCCTAGTATCGTACCCCCTAGTATCGTACCCCCGAGTATTGTAACCTTGAATATCGCACCCCATAGTATCGTACCCCCGAATACTGTACCGCCGAGTATTGTACCCCCGAGTATCGTACCCCCGAGTATCGTGCCCCCGAGTATTGGAACCTTGAATATCGTACCCCATGGTATCGTACCCCCGAATACTGTACCCCCGAGTATTGTACCCCTGAGTATCGTACCCCCGAGTATTGTAACCTTGAATATCGTACCCCATAGTATCGTACCCCCGAATACTGTACCCCTGACTATTGTACCCCTGACTATCATACCCCCGAGTATCATACCCCCAGTACTGAACCCCCTAGTATTGAACCCCTGAGTATCATACCCCCAAGTATTGTAACCCCTAGTATCATACCCCCGAGTATTGTAACCTCGAGTATCGTACTCCTTAGTATCATACCCCCTAGTATCGGACCCCCTAGTATCGCACCTCCTAGTATCGTACCCCAGCATCGTACCCCCGAGTATCGTAAGCTCGAGTATCGTACCCCTTATTATTGTACCCGCGAATATCGTACCACTTAGTATTGTACCCCCAGTATCATACCCCATAGTATCATACCCCCGAGTATCATAGCCCCTGCTATTGTACCCCTGAGTATCGTACCTCCTAGTATCGTACTCCTTAGTATCGTACTCCCGAGTAATGTAACATTGAGTATCGTACTCCTTAGTATCGTACCACCGAGTATCATACCCCATTAGTGTCATAACCCCTGGCATCATACCCCGGAAAATCTTACCCCCGAGTATCATACCCCCTAGTATTGTACCCCCGAGTATTGTAACCTCGAGTATCGTACCCCCGAGTATCATACCCCTGAGTATTGTTCCTCCGAGTAACGTACCCCCTAGTATTGTACCCCCAAGTATCGTACCCCCTAGTATCATAACCCTTAGTATTGTACCCCCGAATATAGTACCACCGAGTATCGTACCACTTAGTATTGTACCCCCGAGTATCATAGCCCCTGGTATCATACCTCATAGTATCGTACCCCCGAGTATCGTACCCCCTAGTATTGTACCTCTTTGTATCGTAGCCCTAATATCGTACCTCCTAGTATCGTACCCTCGAGTATTGCACCCCTTTGTATCGACCCCCCGAGGATCATACCCTCGAGTATCGTACCCCCTAGTATCGTACCCCTGAGTATCGTACCTCCTAGTATTGTACTCCTTAGTATCATACCCCCGAGTATCATACCCCACAGTATCATACCCCCTTAGTATCATACCCCTGACTATCGTACCCCCTAGTATCATACCCCCAGTATCACACCCCTTAGCATTGTACCTCCTAGTATCATACCCCCAGTATCATACCCCCTAGTATCATACTCCTTAGTATCGTACCCCCTAGTATCATACCCCCTAGTATCATACTCCTTAGTATCGTACCTCCTAGTATCGTACCCCCTAGTATCGTACCCCCAAAGTTTCACCGCCCGCTGTGTAAAGAAATTTCCTCTCATCTCAGTCCTGAATGGACTACCCTTTATCCTGAGGCTGTGGCCCTTGGTTCTAGACTCTCCAGCCAAGGGAATCATTCCCCCAACATCCTCCCTATCAAGCCATGTAATAATTTTGTATGCTTCGATGAGATCCCCTCTTATTCTTCTGAATTCAAGAGAATACAGGCCTAGTTTACTCAATCTATTCTCATACGACAGTCCCGCCATCCCAGGAATCAATCTCGTGAACCTTCATTGCACTCCCTCTATGGCAAGTATATCCTTCCTTAGGTAAGGAGACCAAAATTGTACACAGTACTCCAGGTACCAAGGCCCAATATAATTGGAGTAAGACTTCTTTACTCCTGTACTAAAATCCTCTTGTAATGAAGGCCAGCATACCATTTGCCTTCCTAATGGCTTGCTGCACCTGCACATTCACTTTCAGTGATTCATGTACAAGGACACCCAGGTCCCTTTGAGCATCTGCATTCCCCAATCTTTCACCATTTAGGAAATACTCTGGCCTAGAAATTCAGTTGCCTTAGCGCCGCTTTTGAGGCGCTAGAGGGACTAGCGCCAGAGTTATGGCCAGTTTAAAAATTCCCTGGGGCCCTAAATCGGCGTTGCACCGGTAGCGCTGCGCCGGCACCGATGACGTCATCGGTGTGCGCAGCGTCCCGGTTGCCATGCCGACGGGCCCTAGCGCCGAAATTCAGTTGCGGCCGCCTCGCCCGTGGCAGCCGCAACTAAGACTCTGGCAACAGAGTCTTGCATGAGTTTGCGCCGGCGCATTAAAGGCCCCGCGGTGGCCGGCCGCTTTCCCGCCGGCCGCCTGCCCGCAGCTCCCTCCCCGGACTTCTCCCCCCCACCCCCCGGAACAGATGCAAGCCCGGCACTTGTCCAAGGTGCCGGGCTCATTTTTAGACAGATTTGCGCGGGCCGCGGCCGGGTGCAGGCAGCTCCTCCTTAACGGAAGGAGGAGGCCTGCACTTCCCGAGCCTGCCGCACCGCATCGGGTGCCGCAGCGCCGGAATTGCGGCGCGAAATGGCAGTTAGCGCCGATTTACTGCCGCAAAGACCCTTCAGTAGCGCCGGCAGCCGTTTGGGCGCGGCCCTGCTGAATTTTTGGCGCGCGCAGGGGGACTTAGCGCCGGCACTAACTTCCGGCGCTAAAGCCCTGGCTAAGACAAAACCCAATTTCTAGGCCTCTGTCTTTCTGTTTTTTCTACCAAAGTGGATAACTTCACATTTATCCACATTATATTCCATCTGCCATGTTCTCGCCCACTCACTGAGCCTGTCGAGATCCCCTTGAAGCCTATTCACATCTTCTTCACAACTGACACTGCCACCTAGCTTTGTATCATCAGCTAATTTGGAAATGTTACATTGAGACCCCTCATCCAAATCATTGATATAGATTGTGAATAGCTGGGTCCCAAGCACTGATCCTTGCGGTACTCCACTAGTCACAGCCTGCCATCCTGAAAAAGACTCGTTTATCCCTACTCTTTGTTCTCTGTCTGTTAACCAATTCTCAATCCATGCTAGTATATTACCCCCAATTCCATGTGCCCTAATTTTGTTCACCAACTTCTTGTGTGGGACCTTATCAAAGGCTTTCTGAAAATCCAAATACACCACATCTACCAGTTCCCCTTTGTCTACTCCACTAGTTACATCCTCAAAGAACTCCAATAGGTTTGTCAAACAGGATTTCCCTTTCATAAATCCATATTGACTCTGCCCAATCTTACTATTAGTTTCTAAGTGCCCAGTTATTGCATCCTTTATAATAGATTCCAGCATTTCCCAACTTCTGATGTGAGGCTGACCGGTCTGCAGTTCCCCGTTTTCTCTCTCCCTCCTTTCTTATATAGCGGGGTTACATTTGCTATCCTCCAATCTGCAGGAACCGTTCCAGAATCTATAGAATTTTGGAAGATGACAACCAATGCATCCACTATCCCAATGGCCACCTCTTTCAAAACCCTAGGATGTAGGTCATCCGGTCCTTGGGATTTATCGACTTTTCATCCCATTAATTTTGCTAGTACTTTTTTTTACTAATAATAATTTCTGTAAGTTCCTCATTCTCGCTACACCCTTGGTTTTCTTGTATTTCTGGGAGGTTTTTTGTGTCTTCCTCCGTTATGACAGAAACAAAGTATTTATTTAATTTCTCTGCCATTTCCTCATTCCCCATTATAAATTCTCCCGTCTCTGTCTGTAAAGGACCTACATTTACCTTCGCCAGCCTTTCCTTTTCACATACCTATAGAAACTTTTACAATCCGTTTTTATATTTTTCGCTAGTTTGGGCTGATATTCCATTTTCCCTTTCTTTATCAATTTCTTGGTCCCACTTTGTTGATTTCTAAAAAGATCCCAATCCTCAGGCTGACTGCTTATTTTGGCAAATTTATAAGCTTCCTACATTGACTTAATACTAGCTTTAATTTCTTTTGTTAGCCATGGTTGGATCACTTGGACTCCAGTCCCACAATCCAGCCTGTGCCTACAGGTGACACCAATCTCACTATCCAGCCAATACCTACAGGTGACTCCAGTTCCACTATCCAGCAGTGCATACAGGTGACACCAATCTCATTATCCAGCATGGGCCTACAGGTGACTCCAGTCCCACTATCCAGCCTGTGCCTACAGGTGACTCCACTCCCACTATCCAGGCTGGGCCTACAGGTGATTCCAGTCCCACTATCCAGCCTGTGCCTACAGGTGACTCCACTCCCACTATCCAGCATGGGCCTACAGGTGATTCCAGTCCCACTATCCAGCCTGGGCCTACAGGTGACTCCAGTCCCAATATACAGCCTGGGCCTACAGGTGACTCCAGTCCCACTATCCAGCCTGTGCCTACAGGTGACTCCACTCCCACTATCCAGCATGGGCCTACAGGTGATTCCAGTCCCACTATCCAGCCTGGGCCTACAGGTGACTCCAGTCCCAATATACAGCCTGGGCCTACAGGTGATTCCAGTCCCACTATCCAGCCTGGGCCTACAGGTGACTCCAGTCTCACTATACAGCCTGGGCCGACAAGTAACTCCAGTCCCACTAACTAGCCTGGCCATACAGATGACTCCAGTCCCACTATCCAGCATGGGCCTACAGGTGACTCCAGTCCCACTAACCAGCCTGGGCCTACAGGTGACTCCAGTACCACTATCCAACCTAGGCCTACAGGTGACTCCAGTCCCACTATGCAGCCTGGGCCTAGAGGTGACCCCAGTCCCACAATCCAGCCTGGGCCTACAGGTGATTTCAGTCCCAATATCCAGGTTGAGCCTACAGGTGACTCCACTCCCACTATCCAGGCTGGGCCTACAGGTGACTCCAGTCCCACTATCCAGGCTGAGCCTACAGGTGAAGACCATCCCATTATCCAGCATTGTAAGAATTCGCAATAATTTACAGTTCTGAAGATTAATTTTTTTGATTAAAGAATCCCTGGGCGTTGTGCTTTTAAATTTCCAGGGATAAAAATGGCTGTCACCACATGGCCGAAGACAAAGTACTTGGAAAGCAGCTTTCTGTGTCTGGAAGTAAGGTTCAATGGAGCTGTCAATCAAAGGGGTGTCCCCACCCCCCCTGCAGCAGGGCAATCGATGCCTGCTTACAAAACGTTCTACAATGTTGACTCTAAGATCGAGTGCTTGAAACTGCCAGCATGAACAAAGGAACTTTGTTTGCTAAGCACTCAAGACTGTCAATCAATTGTGGTTCCAGATGATCACAGGACAATGCTTTGTTTACAAAGCAATTGAATGCTATTAGCATTTGTTTGTATATCGAGTGGATACATCTAAACTGCAGAAGAGACTTTTGGATCTTGAATGGGGACCGTTTAAGAACTGAATGGGTCTAAATCACCTAGCATTCTGGACAATAGAGCAGTTGTATTTCCCTTTTGTTTCAGCCCAGGGAGCTCCGGAAGACACATTAACCCATTCCAACCACTCTGAGTTAGCCAATCACAGCTTTCTCTTGTGTATTGGACCCTTTGGGTGGGAATTTTGCACACAGCCCTTGCAAGGCAGAACAGCAGGGGGCTCACCAGGTGTATAAGATAGCTGCTGAGGCACTATCTCTCTCTCTTTACTTCCTGGGACCAGAGGTGAGCAGGGTGTTCTGACTCCTCGGCAAGGCAACCTAGCAGGAGTTAGGGGGTGGTGATTTTAGGGTAATTGCTAAGATTGTTTAAGTAACATTGGAGCCATTTTATCCCTTGTTTTCACCATCTGCAACCCCCTGTTATATAGTTTTACTGTAATTACTGTGTTCGTGTGGTATAGTTTATTCTTTTGATTGTAGTTTATTTAGGTAATAAAACTTGATTTTTCTCTCATCCAAACCACTTGTTCCGTTTTAATATCATTAATTATAGGTTCCTCCACTCAGAACTGAAGGAGGGGTAGCAATTCGAAACCGCTGTTTGTAAATTGGTTTAGAGTGCAGCAGCAAAATGCTGCTGACCAGGTGAATTACCGTAAACCAGGTAAAAGGTTGGAATTGGTCAGAGCTCAGAGGCAAAGGCTGCTGGCCAGGTAAATTACCATAAACCAGTTAAAAGATGCCCCCCTTACAAATGGCAAGCCAGGTAGGAGTGGAGGCAGTTTTTGATTTAATAAGTGGTCTGGATCTGGAGAAAGCATCAGCTATAGTTTCTCTCGTTTTCAGTATGTGGGTAGCCCTGCGGATGTTAGCAGCAGCGTGTAGGCTGACCTATCAGGGTATAATAGGTGGCTGGGTTAGGAAGGGTGAGATGAGGGTGCAGGAGGAGGTTAAAGATGCCAAGAATCGGGAGTCCCAGCTTGAAAAATGCCAGGCGGAGGTAGAACGCCTCAGAGAGGTGTATGAGGCCAGAGCTAGTGGAATGAGGGTGCGGGAAGAGAATGCACACCTCATACTAGAGGTCACGAAATGCCAGGCATTTATAGAGCGCCTTGTGCAGGAAGTCACAGAGGCGAGGGTCCGGGAGATGAGGCTACAGGAGGAAATCGCACACCTCACCCAAGAAGCTAGCGAGGGAAAAAGCCATGTAAGGAACGAGATAGAATTCCTGAAGTACCAAATTATAGAAGTAAAGAGGAGCGAGATGAGACTGCGAGAAGAGAATGCCCGCCTCACCTCAGAAGTAACAGAGCAGGAGGAGAAGGTTAGGGAAGTAAAGGCAGCTTATAAGCTGGCCTGCGCCCTAAGGTTTGAGGAAGCAGGTCATGGCCCCTGTAGGGCAGAGATAGAAAGCCTTAACATGGCTTTAAATGCATTTAAGGGGATGATTTGTGTGATCAGCCCGAAGGCAGGTCAGCTGGACTTTACTGGCAGCCCAAGTAGAACCATCCTACAGGCAGCACCCAGAACGGTGCTGGATTGGGAATTAGAGACCCCAAGACCGCAGCCCACAGCTCCAAGTCTTGAGGAGCTCTGGCAGCGAGGAGGGGTGGACAATGGGGTGGCAGGAGAACACCAGCAGGTCCCGCTAGGCAGGCGGGGACCAGGACCAGTGTACCCCCTCCAACAACGGAGGTACAGTCCGCCCGTGAGGAGTGAGCCTGAGAATAGGAATCCTCAGCCCACAGCAAGTTCGAGTTCACAGGCAAGCACTGTGGCTTGTGTGGGGGGAGGAGCCATTCATGTTCAGAGTAAGCTGTTTAAGCCAGGGAACAGGGAAGGAGAGTTTTGGGCCCCCTGTAGAGCAGGTCCAGTAGCAGAAATCCGGGACAAGGGAGGCACACAGGGGATAGTTTTGGCCCCAGATGAAAGGCAGGTCCAAAATTCCCCATTTAAAGCCACCTGGGTGAGGGAACATGAGTTTGCTGCCCATGCAAGTTCAAGTTCACAGCCTGTAAAAACAGGCACTGTGACTTGTTTCCAGGGAAAAGTTGTCCAGCCCACCAATTGGAACACTTCACTACCCCAGTGGGACCCTAGTTTTGCCCAAAGTTCAAATTTAAAAGGATTATGTGGCTCACAAATGGAGAAACAGCAGCCTGGGATTAGAAATCAGCAGGCTGCTGCCCATTCATTCACAGAAGATCGCTTGGAGACTGCCCGCGCATGCGCAGTCACTGGTCTGGAGACAGGAATCCCCCAGTCTTCCGAACAGCAGATTCACGCAGGTGCAGTGGCCTGTTTAAAGGGACCAGCTTCTCAGCCAGCTTCTAGAGTGGTCCCCCCCATGATGTGGGACCCTGGGGGGGCAGGGGTAGCAATCCCTCTTGCAGGAGACATAGGGAGGGAGCTGACACCAGGTTTTAAACATGGGGAGGAATATTTCCAGCCACCAGCAGTGGGTGGTGAGAGTATACCTGCCCCCAGCACAAGAGTGGGCAGGGAAGAGCAGACAAACCCAGAGAGAGATTTGCACCGACAGGCTGCCAGGTACATTATACAGTGCGGGCTATTTGGACATGGGGGAGAAGGTTCCCAGCCAGCTGGGGCTGCGACCCTGGCTCAGGGTCCGCCAGCCAAAGTTTCCCCATAAAGACACCCCTCAGAAGGTCTCAGCGGGTGCCCCAGCCTAAGAAAGCATGGTCACCCACTTTACAGTGGAGTAGGGCAGTCTCCCGAGCCAGGGAGAAGCCAGAGAACAGAGGCCCCCACTCAACAGCCATAAGCTGCGAGGGACCAGAGACAGGAGGCAGTCCAGCTTCGCTGCAGCCAGCAGCAATCTGCAACGGGGCCAGAGATTAGTCTGGCCGTTCGGAGACGGGCGGCATCCGTATTACAGCTATGTGTGAATATAGCGTGCTTTTAAGGTGTAATTTAAGTTTAGAATGTTTTCAAAAATCTTAAGTTTAAGTTTAACGAGTTTAAGTTTACATGTGTGCCGAATGTTTGTATTTTGGTCCGAGGTCAAGGGACCCGACCATGTCTCCACCTAAGGCAGCAGGTCAGTGAGACCTGGCTGCATGTCCTTTTAAGTTTTTTGCAGGAGATTGGAAAATGAAGCAGCCATGTTCGCCCAGCCCGAGCTGGGCATCGAATGAAGATATGGAGACAGAATGTTGGGGATCACCTCGCCACTGGACGAATCCAGGAGACCCCGCAGCGATCTTTGGGAAAAACCGGACAGGGTCCGGAGGAACTTTCCTACTCCTCCTACGGGGAGGAGATGGCCCCAGCTGGGTGGGGCACGGCCCCCAACCCAGCACTATCCTGACCGAAGTTCACTTGCGGGAGACCTCGCTGTTGAGGAGTCACGATGGGGAAGCGCGGGCGCCTTGTGATAGGGACGCGTTCCTCGGGGGTGGGTGGTGATGGCCCGGGAAAGATCGTATAGGGAGGGGGAGACCCAAGAGTCGCGTGGGTGCGGTCGGGGGAGGGAGGAACTCACCCGGGGGCACACGGGCAAAGAGGGTAAGTGTGGCTGGGAAGGATGAGTGGGTGGCCGGATCTGGGTGGGGCCAGGGAGAGCCGCCACACAGGCACCCATCATTTTTCTGCAGCCAGTCGAGGGAAGACGGGAGGGGGAGGGACTGGGAGTCATGATCCCATACTCCCCGGTCTTGGTCTGTGCTAAGGTATATTTTAAACAGGAGGGGTACCCCGCCTCCACACAGGGACAAGGGAATGGCTCGGGGCTGGCGGAGCAGGCTGGTCTGTAAATCCATTCTGCCTGTTTTAAAGTTTAAGACAATCAAAAGGAGGGTGGAAGGTACATTTACTGCCTCGGTGGGAGGAGCAATGCCCACTCGAATTTCGCGACCCATCATCGGCACGTGATGGTCAGGGTTTCATTTAAGCATGTTGTTTCAAATGTTTAATTTTTTTTGTATTTTGTGTTACAGCCCCAAGTTGAGCAGAGGCATAGGATCCTCTCCGTGCTTGGGAACATTTTGTGACAACTCCAAGTTGAGCAGAGGCGTAGGACCCTCTCTGTGCTTGGGATCATCTTGATTACATTTTGTAATAAGTTATAATGTAAAAGGTGTTTGTAAATTTGGTTTACATTGTATAATTTTACAAGCGTGTAGGGGTATGAGACCCCTTATTGAAAACTGAAGTATCTGTAAGATGGTTTTTTTTCTTGAATTTAAGGGGAATAGACGGGACGGGGATCAGTGGCAGATAGCTATTAGGTAAATACAGGGGTTGGTTGTTTGTGAGGGGTCAGAAATTATTGCTCATTTCTTCAAGAGGATACTACAAGCAAGCTGGAAGTATCCAAGGGCGGACTGTAAGAATTCACAATAATTTACAGTTCTAAAGATTAATTTTTTTGATTAAAGAATCCCTGGGCGTTGTGCTTTTAAATTTCCAGGGATAAAAATGGCTGTCACCACATGGCCGAAGACAAAGGACTTGGAAAGCAGCTTTCTGTGTCTGGAAGTAAGGTTCAATGGAGCTGCCAATCAAAGGGGTGTCCCCACCCGCAGCAGGACAATCGATGCCTGTTTCCAAAACGTTCTACAATGTTGACTCTAAGATCGAGTGCTTGAAACTGCCAGCATGAACAAAGGAACTTTGTTTGCTAAGCACTCAAGACTGTCAATCACTTGTGGTTCCAGATGACCACAGTCTATGCTTTGTTTACAAAGCAATTGAATGCTATTAGCATTTGTTTGTATATGGAGTGGATACATCATACAGGTGACACCAATCCCACTTTCCAGCCAATACCTACAGGTGACTCCAGTCCCACTATCCAGCCTGTGCCTACAGGTGACTCCAGTCACGCTATCCAGCCTGGGCCTACAGGTGACTCCAGACCCACTATCCAGATTTGGCATACAGGTGACTCCAGCCCACTATCCAGTCTGGGCCTACATGTGACTCCTGTCCCACTATCAAACCTGGGCCTACAGGTGACTCCAGTCCCACTGTAAAGCCTGGGCCTACAGGTGACTCCAGTCCCACTATCCAGCCTGGGACTACAGGTGACTCCAGCCCCACTATCCAGCCTGGGCCTACAGGTGACTCCACTTTCACTATCCAGCATGGGACTACAGGTGGCTCCTGGCCCACTATCCGGCCTGTGCCCACAGGTGACTCCAGTCCCACAATCCAGCTTGGGCCTACAGATGACTCCAGTCCCACTATCCAGCCTGGGCCTACCGGTGACCCCAGTCCCACTATCGAGCCAGGGTCTACAGGTGTCTCCACTCCCACTATCCAGCCTGTGCCTACAGGTGACTCCAGTCACGCTATCCAGCCTGGGCCTACAGGTGACTCCAGACCCACTATCCAGATTTGGCATACAGGTGACTCCAGCCCACTATCCAGTCTGGGCCTACATGTGACTCCTGTCCCACTATCAAACCTGGGCCTACAGGTGACTCCAGTCCCACTGTAAAGCCTGGGCCTACAGGTGACTCCAGTCCCACTATCCAGCCTGGGACTACAGGTGACTCCAGCCCCACTATCCAGCCTGGGCCTACAGGTGACTCCACTTTCACTATCCAGCATGGGACTACAGGTGGCTCCTGGCCCACTATCCGGCCTGTGCCCACAGGTGACTCCAGTCCCACAATCCAGCTTGGGCCTACAGATGACTCCAGTCCCACTATCCAGCCTGGGCCTACCGGTGACCCCAGTCCCACTATCGAGCCAGGGTCTACAGGTGTCTCCACTCCCACTATCCAGCCTGGGCCTACAGGTGAAGCAACTCCCACTATACAGGCTAGGCCTACAGGTGACTCCATTCCCACTATCCAGTCTGGGCCTACAGGTGACTCAAGTCGCACTATCTAACCTACCCAACAGGTAACTCCATTTCCACTATCCAGTATGGGCCTACAGTTGACTCCAGTCCCACTATCAAATCTGGGCCTACAGGTGACTCCAGTCCCACTATCCAGCCTGGGACTACAGGTGATTCCAGTCCCACTATCCAGCCTGGACCTACAGGTTACTCCACTTTCACTATCCAGCATGGGACTACAGGTGACTCCTGTCCCACTATCCAGAATGGGCTTACAGGTGACTCCAGTTCCACTGTCCTGCCTGGGCCTACAGGTGACTCCAGTCCCACTATCGAGCCAGGGCCTACAGGTGACTCCAGTCCCACTATCCAGCCTGTGACTACAGGTGTCTCCACTCCCACTATCCAGCCTGGGCCTACAGGTGAATCAACTCCCACTATCCAGGCTGGGCCTAGAGGTGACTCCAGTCGCAGTATTCAGCCTGGGACTACAGGTGACTCCAGTCGCACTATCCAACTTGTCCCAACAGGTAACTCCAGTTCCACTATCCAGTCAGGGCCTACAGGTGCCTCCACTTCCACTACCCAGGCTGAGCCTACAGGTGACTCGAGACCCACTATAAAGGCCTAGACCTACAGGTGACTCCTGTAACACGATCCAGCCTGGGCCCACAGGTGACTCCAATTCCACTATCCAACCTGGGCCGACAGGTGACTCCAGTTCCACTCTCCAGATTGGGCCTACAGGTGACTCCTGTCCCAATATCCAGCCTGGGCCTATAGGTGATTCCAGTTACAAAATCTATCCAGGGCCTACAGGTGACTGCAGTCCCACTATCCAGTCTGGGCCTACAGGTGACTCCAATCCCACTATCCAGGCTGGTCCTACAGCTGAATCCTGTCCACTATCCAGCCTGGGCCCACAGGTGACTCCACTCCCACGATCCAGCCTCGGTCTACAGGTGACTGCAGTCCCACTAGCCAGGCTGGGCCTACAGGTGACTCCAGTCCCACTATCCAGCCTGGGGCTACAGGTGACTCCAGTCCCACTGTTCAGCTTGGGCCGACATGTGACTCCTCTCCCAATATCCAGCCTGGGCATACAGGTGACTCCTGTCCACTATCCATCCTGGGCCTACAGATGACTCCACTCCCACTATCCAGCCTCAGTCAACAGGTGACTGCAGTCCCACTATCCAGCCTGGGCCTACAGGTGACTCCCTTCCCAGAATCCAGCCTGGGCCTACAGGTTACTCCAGTCCCACTATTCAACCTGGGCCTACAGGTGACTCAGGTCCCGCTATCCAGCCTGGGCCTACAGGTGACTCCTCTCACACTATCCAACATGGGCCTACAGGTGACTCCACACCCACTATCCAACATAGGCCTACATGTGACTCCAGTCCAACCATCCAGCCTGGGCCTACAGGTGACTCGAGTCCCACTATCGAGCCAGCACCTACAGGTGACTCCAGTCACATTATACAGCCTTTGACTACAGGTGAATCAACTCCCGCTATCCAGGCTGGGCCTACAGGTGACTCCAGTCCCAATATCCAGTTTGGGCCTACAGGTTAATCCACTCCCACTATCCAGTCTGGGCCTACAGGTGACTCCAGTCGCACTATCCAACCTTCCCAACAGGTAACTCCCGTTCTACTGTCCAGTCTGGGCCTACAGGTGCCTCCAGTCCGACTATCCAGGCTGAGCCTACAGGTGACTCGAGAACCACTATCCATCCTGGACCTACAGGTGACTCCTGTAACACTATCTAGCCTGGACCTACAGGTGACTCCAACCACTCTATCCAACCTGGGCCTACGGGTGACTCCATTCACACTATCCTGCCTGGGCCTACGGGTGACTCCTGTCCCTCTATCCAGCCTGTGCCTACATGACTCCAGTCCCAGTATCCAGCCTCGGCCTACAGGTGACGGCAGTCCCACTATCCAGTCTGGGCCTACAGATGAATCCACTCCCACTATCCAGCCTGGGCCTACAGGTGACTCCAGTCCCACTATCCAGCTTGTGTCTACATGTGATTCCAGTCCCAATATCCAAACTGGGCCTACAGGTGACACCTGTCCCAATATCCAGCCTGGGCCTATAGGTGACTCCAGTCGCACTATCCAGCCTGGACCTACAGGTGACTCCACTTTCACTATCCAGCATGGGTCTACAGGTGACTCCAGTCCCACTATCCAGCCTGGGCCTACAGGTGACTCCAGTCCCACTACCCAGCCTGGGCCTACAGGTGACTCCTCTCCCACTATCCCGCCTGGGGCTACAGGTGACTCCCGTCCCACTATCCAGCATGGGCCTACATGTGAATCATCTCCCTCTATCCAACCTGGGCCTACATGTGACTCCAGTTCCACTATCCAGTCTGGGCCTACAGGTGCCTCCACTCCCACTATCCACCCTGTGCCTACAGGTGGCTCGAGACCCACTATCCAGCCTGTGCCTACATGTGACTCCAGTTGCACTATCCTGCCTGGGCCTACAGGTGACGCCAGATCCGCTATGCAGATTGGCCATACAGATGACTCCTGTCCCACTATCCAGCCTGTGCCTACAGGTGACTCCAGTCCCACTATCCAGACTGGGCCTACAGGTGACTCCAGTTCCACTATCCTGCCTGGGCCTACAGGTGACCCCAGTCCAACTCTCCAACCTGGGCCTACAGGTGACTCCAGTCCCACTATCCAGCCTGGGGCTACAGGTGACTCCAGTCCCACTATCCAGCCTGGGGCTACAGGTGACTCCAGTCCCACTATCCAGCTTGGGCCTACATGTGACTCCTCTCCCACTATCCAGCCTGGGCATACAGGTGACTCCTGTCCACTATCCATCCTGGGCCTACAGGTGACTCCACTCCCACTATCCAACCTCAGTCTACAGGTGACTGCAGTCCCGCTATCCAGGCTGGGCCTACAGGTGAGTCCGCTCCCACGATACAGGCTGGGCCTACAGGTGACTCAGGTCCCACTATCCAGCCTGGGCCTACAGGTGACTCCTCTCACACTATTCATCCTGGGCCTACAGGTGACTCCACACCCACTATCCAGCCTGGGCCTACAGGTGACTCCTCTGACACTATCCAACATAGGCCTACATGTGACTCCAGTCCAACTATCCAGCTTGGGCCTACAGGTGACTCGAGTCCCACTATCGAGCCAGCACCTACAGGTGACTCCAGTCCCACTATACAGCCTGTGACTTCAGGTGACACCACTCCCACTATCCAGGCTGGGCCTACAGGTGACTCCAGTCCCCCTATCCAGCCTGGGCCTACAGGTGACTCCACTCCCACTATCCAGCCTGGGCCTACAGGTGACTCCACTCCCAGTACCCAGCCTCTGCATACAGATGACTCCAGTCCCAATATGCGCCATGTGCCTACAGGTGACTCCAGTCCAACTATCCAGCCTGGGACTGCAGGTGACTCCAGTCCGAAAATCCAGCCTGAACCTACAGGTGACTCCAGTCCCACTATCCTGCCTGGGCCTACAGGTGACTCAAGTCCCACTATCCAGCCTGGTCCTACCGGTGATTCATGTCCCACTACCCTGTCTGTGCCTGCAGGTGACTCCACTCCTACTATCCAGCCTGGGCCTACATGTGACTCCAGTCCCACTATCCAGCCTGGGTCTACATGTGACTCCAGTCCCACTAACCAGCCTGTGCCTGCAGGTGACTCCACTCCTACTATCCAGCCTGGGCCTACATGTGACTCCAGTCCCACTATCCAGCCTGGGTCTACATGTGACTCCACTCCCACTATCCAACCTGGGCATACAGGTGACTCCAGTCCCACTATCCAACCTGGGCTTACAGGTGACTCCAGTCCCACTATCCAGCCTGGGCCTACACTTGACTCCAGTCCAACTATCCAGCCTGGGCCCACAGGTTGCTCCAGTCCCACTGTCCAGCCTGGGCCTACAGGTGATTCCAGCCCACTATCCAACTTGGGCCAATACGTGATTCGACTCCCAGTATCTAGCCTGGGCATACAGGTGACTCCAATCCCACTATCCAGCTTGGGCCTACGGGTGATTCGACTCCCAATATCCAACCTGGACCTACATGAATCTCCAGTCCCACTATCAAGTCTGGGCATACACGATACTCCTGTCACACTATCCAGCCTGTGCATACATGCAACTCCAGTGTCATTATTCAGTCTGGGCCTACAGGTGACTCCACTCCCACTATCCAGGCTGGGCATACAGGTGACTCCAGGCACACTATCCACCCTGGGCTTGAAGGTGACTGCAGTCACACTATCCACCCTGGGCCTACAGGTGACTCCACTCCCACTTTCCAACCTGGGCCTACAGGTGACTCCTGTCCCACTCTCCAGCCTGGGTCTACAGATGACTCCTGTACCATTATCCAGACTGTGTCTACAGGTGAATCCAGTCCCAACATCCATCCTGGGCCTACAGTTAAATGCAGTCCCTCTATCCAGCCTGGGCCTACAGGTGACTCCACTCCCACTAGCCAGTCTGGTCCTACATGTAACTCCAGTCTCACTATCCAGCCTGTGCCCACAGGTGACTCCTGTCCGCTATTCAGCCTGGGCCTACAGGTGACTCCTCTCCCACAAACTAGCCTGGGCCTACAGGTGACTGCAGTCCCACTATCCAGGCTGGGCCTATAGGACACTCCAGTCCCACTATCCAGGCTGGGCCTACAGATGACTCCACTCCCAGTATCCAGTCCAGGCCGACAGGTGCCTTCACTCCCACCATCCAACCTTTGCCTACAGGTAACTCCAGTACTACCATCCAGTCCAGGCCTACAGCTGATTCCAGCCCACTATCCAGCCTGGGCCTACAGGTGACTCCACCCACTATCCAAGCTGGGCCTACAGGTGACTCCAGTCCCACTATCCAGCCTGGGCCTACAGGTGACTCCACCCACTATCCAAGCTGGGCCTACAGGTGACTCCACCCACTATCCAGCCTGGGCCTACAGGTGACTTCAGTCCCACTATCCAGCCTGGGCCTACACTTTACTCCAGTCCAACTATCCAGCCTGGGCCCACAGGTTGCTCCAGTCCCACTGTCCAGCCTGGGCCTACAGCTGATTCCAGCCCACTATCCAGCCTGGGCCTACAGGTGACTCCAGTCCCACTATCCAGCCTGGGCCCACAGGTTGCTCCAGTCCCACTGTCCAGCCTGGGCCTACAGGTGACTCCAGTCCCACTATCCAGCCTGGGCCTACAGGTGACTCCAGTCCCACTATCCAGCCTGGGCCTACAGGTGACTCCACCCACTATCCAAGCTGGGCCTACAGGTGACTCCAGTCCCACTATCCAGCCTGGGCCTACAGGTGACTCCACCCACTATCCAAGCTGGGCCTACAGGTGACTCCACCCACTATCCAGCCTGGGCCTACAGGTGACTTCAGTCCCACTATCCAGCCTGGGCCTACACTTTACTCCAGTCCAACTATCCAGCCTGGGCCCACAGGTTGCTCCAGTCCCACTGTCCAGCCTGGGCCTACAGCTGATTCCAGCCCACTATCCAGCCTGGGCCTACAGGTGACTCCAGTCCCACTATCCAGCCTGGGCCCACAGGTTGCTCCAGTCCCACTGTCCAGCCTGGGCCTACAGGTGACTCCAGTCCCACTATCCAGCCTGGGCCTACAGGTGACTCCAGTCCCACTATCCAGCCTGGGCCTACAGGTGACTCCAGTCCCACTATCCAGCCTGGGCCCACAGGTTGCTCCAGTCCCACTGTCCAGCCTGGGCCTACAGGTGACTCCACTCCCACTATCCAGCCTTGTCCGACAGCTGATTCCAGGCCACTATCCAGCCTGGGTCTACAGGTGACTCCAGTCCCACTATCCAGCCTGGGCCTACAGGTGATTCGACACCAACAATCCAGCCTGGGCCCACAGGTTGCTCCAGTCCCACTGTCCAGCCTGGGCCTACAGCTGATTCCAGTCCCACTATCAAGCCTGGGCATACACGCGACTCCAGTCCCACTATCCAGGCTGGGCCTACAGGTGACCCCAGGCACACTATCCACCCTGGGCCTAAAGGTGACTGAAGTCACACTATCCAGCCTGGGCCTACAGGTGACTCAATCCCACTCTCCAGCCTGGGTCTACAGCTGACTCCTGTACCAATATCCAGCCTGTATCTACAGGTGAATCCAGTCCCAACATCCATCCTGGGCCTACAGTTGAATGCAGTCCCACTATCCAGCCTGGGGCTACAGGTGACTCCAGTTCCACTATCCAGCCTGGGCCTACAGGTGACTCCTGTCCACTATCCAGCCTGGGCCTACAGGTGACTCCACTCCCACAATCTAGCCTGGGCCTACAGGTGACTGCAGTCCCACTATCCAGGCTGGGCTGATAGGATACTCCAGTCCCACTATCCAGCCTGGGCCTACAGGTGAGTCCAATCCCACGATGCAACCTGGGCCTACAGGTGACTGCAGGCCCACTCTCCAGCTTGGGCCTACAGGTGACTCCAGTCCCACTATCCAGCCTGGGCCTACAGGTGACTCCACTCCCACTACCCAGCCTCTGCATACAGATGACTCCAGTCCCAATATGCGCCAAGTGCCTACAGGTGACTTCAGTCCAACTATCCAGCCTGGGACTGCAGGTGACTCCAATCTGAAAATCCAGCCTGAGCCTACAGGTGACTCCAGTCCCACTATCCTGCCTGGGCCAACAGGTGACTCAAGTCCCACTATCCAGCCTGGTCCTACCAGTGATTCATGTCCCACTGTCCTGTCTGTGCCTGCAGGTGACTCCACTCCCACTATCCAGCCTGGGTCTACAGGTGACTCCAGTCCCACTAACCAGCCTGGGCCTACAGGTGACTCCACTCCCACTATCCAACCTGGGCATACAGGTGACTCCAGTCCCACTATCCAGCCTGGGCTGACAGGTGACTCCACTCCCACTATCCAACCTGGGCTTACAGGTGACTCCAGTCCCACTATCCAGCCTGGGCCTACACTTGACTCCAGTCCAACTATCCAGCCTGGGTCCACAGGTTGCTCCAGTCCCACTGTCCAGCCTGGGCCTACAGGTGATTCCAGCCCACTATCCAGCTTGGGCCTAGAGGTGATTCGACTCCCAGTATCCAGCCTGGGCCTACAGGTGACTCCAATCCCACTATCCAGCTTGGGCCTGCAGGTGATTCGACTCACACTATCCAGCCTGGGCCTACATGAATCTCCAGTGTCATTATTCAGTCTGGGCCTACAGGTGACTCCACTCCCACTATCCAGGCTGGGCATACAGGTGACTCCAGGCTCACTATCCACCCTGGGCTTAAAGGTGACTGCAGTCACACTATCCAGACTGGGTCTACAGGTGACTCCACTCCCGCTTTCCAACCTCGGCCTACAGGTGACTCCTGTCCCACTCTCCAGCCTGGGTCTACAGCTGACTCCTGTACCATTATCCAGATTGTGTCTACAGGTGAATCCAGTCCCAACATCCATCCTGGGCCTACAGTTGAATGCAGTCCCACTATCCAGCCTGGGGCTACAGGTGACTCCAGTCCCACTATCCAACCTGGGCCTACAGGTGACTCCTGTCCACTATCCAGCCTGGGCCTACAGGTGACTCCACTCCCACTATCCAGCCTGGGCCTACAGGTGACTCCTGTCCACTATCCAGCCTGGGCCTACAGGTGACTCCACTCCCACAATCTAGCCTGGGCCTACAGGTGACTCCACTCCCACAATCTAGCCTGGGCTTACAGGTGACTGCAGTCCCACTATCCAGGCTGGGCTGATAGGATACTCCAGTCCAACTATCCAGCCTGGGCCTACAGGTGAGTCCAATCCCACTATGCAACCTTGGCCTACTGGTGACTCCAGTCCCACTCTACAGCTTGGGCCTACAGGTGACTCCAGTCCCACTATCCAGCCTGGGCCTACAGGTGACTCCAGTCCCACTATCCAGGCTGGGCCTACAGGTGACTCAGGTCCCACTATCCAGGCTTGGCCTACAGGTGACTCCACTCCCACAATCTAGCCTGGGCCTACAGGTGACTCCAGTCCCACTATCCAGCCTGGGCCTACAGGTGACTGCAGTCCCACCCTCCAGCTTGGGCCTACAGGTGACTCCAGTCCCACTATCCAGCCTGGGCCTGCAGGTGACTCCAGTCCCACTATCCAGCCTGGGCCTACAGGTGACTCCACTCCCACTACCCAGCCTCTGCATACAGATGACTCCAGTCCCAATATGCACCATGTGCCTACAGGTGACTCCAGTCCAACTATCCAGCCTGGGACTGCAGGTGACTCCAGTCCGAAAATCCAGCCTGAGCCTGCAGGTGACTCCAGTCCGAAAATCCAGCCTGAGCCTACAGGTGACTCCAGTCCCACTATCCTGCCTGGGCCTACAGGTGACTCAAGTCCCACTATCCAGCCTGGTCCTACCGGTGATTCATGTCCCACTATCCTGTCTGTGCCTACATGTGACTCCACTCCCACTATCCACCCTGGGCATACAGGTGACTCCACTCCTACTATCCAGCCTGGGTCTACAGGTGACTCCACTCCCACTAACTAGCCTGGGCATACAGGTGACTCCAGTCCCACTATCCAGCCTGGGCCTACAGGTGACTCCACTCCCACTATCCAACCTGGGCTTACAGGTGACTCCAGTCCCACTATCCAGTCTGGGCCTACACTTGACTCCAGTCCAACTATCCAGCCTGGGCCCACAGGTTGCTCCAGTCCCACTGTCCAGCCTGGGCCTACAGGTGATTCCAGCCCACTATCCAGCTTGGGCCTATAGGTGATTCGACTCCCAGAATCCAGCCTGGGCCTACAGGTGACTCCAATCCCACTATCCAGCTTGGGCCTACAGGTGATTCGACTCCCACTATCCAGCCTGGGCCTACATGAATCTCCAGACCCACTATCAAGTCTGGGCATACACGATACTCATGTCCCACTATCCAGCCTGTGCCTACATGCAACTCCAGTGTCATTATTCAGTCTGGGCCTACAGGTGACTCCACTCCCACTATCCAGGCTGGGCCTACAGGTGACTCCAGGCCCACTATCCAGGCTGGGCATACAGGTGACTCCAGGCCCACTATCCGCCCTGGGCCTGAAGGTGACTGCAGTCACACTGTCCAGCCTGGGCCTACAGGTGACTCCACTCCCACTTTCCAAACTCGGCCTACAGGTGACTCCTGTCCCACTCTCCAGCCTGGGCCTACTGGTGACTCCTGTACCATTATCCAGCCTGTGTCTACAGGTGAATCCAGTCCCAACATCCATCCTGGGCCTACAGTTAAATGCAGTCCCTCTATCCAGCCTGGGCGTACAGGTGACTCCACTCCCACTAGCCAGTCTGGTCCAACATGTAACTCCAGTCCCACTGTCCAGCCTGGGCCTACAGCTGATTCCAGCCCACTATCCAGCCTGGGCCTACAGGTGACTCCAGTCCCACTATCCAGCCTTGTCCGACAGCTGATTCCAGCCCACTATCCAGCCTGGGCCTACAGGTGACTCCAATCCCACTATCCAGCTTGGGCCTACAGGTGATTCGACGCCAACTATCCAGCCTGGGCCCACAGGTTGCTCCAGTCCCACTGTCCAGCCTGGGCCTACAGCTGATTCCTGTCCCACTATCAAGCCTGGGCATACACGCGACTCCAGTCCCACTATCCAGACTGGGCCTACAGGAGACTCCAGTCCCACTATCCAGGCTTGGCCTACAGTTGACCTCAGTCCCACTATCCTTCCTGTGCCTACATGCAACTCCAGTGTCATTATTCAGTCTGGGCCTACAGGTGACTGCACTCCCACTATCCAGGCTGGGCCTACAGGTGACTCCAGGCACACTATCCGCCCTGGGCCTAAAGGTGACTGAAGTCACACTATCCAGCCTGGGCCTACAGGTGACTCAATCCCACTCTCCAGCCTGGGTCTACAGCTGACTCCTGTACCAATATCCAGCCTGTATCTACAGTTGAATGTAGTCCCACTATCCAGCCTGGGGCTACAGGTGACTCCAGTCCACTATCCAGCCTGGGCCTACAGGTGACTCCACTCCCACAATCTAGCCTGGGCCTACAGGTGACTGCAGTCCCACTATCCAGGCTGGGCTGATAGGATACTCCAGTCCCACTATCCAGCCTGGGCCTACAGGTGAGTCCAATCCCACGATGCAACCTGGGCCTACAGGTGACTCCAGTCCCACTCTCCAGCTTGGGCCTACAGGTGACTCCAGTCCCACTATCCAGCCTGGGCCTACAGGTGACTCCACTCCCACTACCCAGCCTCTGCATACAGATGACTCCAGTCCCAATATGCTCCATGTGCCTACAGGTGACTTCAGTCCAACTATCCAGCCTGGGACTGCAGGTGACTCCAATCTGAAAATCCAGCCTGAGCCTACAGGTGACTCCAGTCCCACTATCCTGCCTGGGCCTACAGGTGACTCAAGTCCCACTATCCAGCCTGGTCCTACCGGTGATTCATGTCCCACTATCCTGTCTGTGCCTGCAGGTGACTCCACTCCCACTATCCAGCCTGGGCCTACATGTGACTCCAGTCCCACTATCCAGCCTGGGTCTACAGGTGACTCCAGTCCCACTAACCAGCCTGGGCCTACAGGTGACTCCACTCCCACTATCCAACCTGGGCATACAGGTGACTCCAGTCCCACTATCCAGCCTGGGCCGACAGGTGACTCCACTCCCACTATCCAACCTGGGCTTACACTTGACTCCAGTCCAACTATCCAGCCTGGGCCCACAGGTTGCTCCAGTCCCACTGTCCAGCCTGGGCCTACAGCTGATTCCAGCCCACTATCCAGCCTGGGCCTACAGGTGACTCCAGTCCCACTATCCAGCCTGGGCCGACAGCTGATTCCAGCCCACTATCCAGCCTGGGCCTACAGGTGACTCCAATCCCACTATCCAGCTTGGGCCTACAGGTGATTCGACTCCAACTATCCAGCCTGGGCCCACAGGTTGCTCCAGTCCCACTGTCCAACCTGGGCCTACAGCTGATTCCAGTCCCACTATCAAGCCTGGGCATACACGCGACTCCAGTCCCACTATCCAGACTGGGCCTACTGGATACTCCAGGCCCACTATCCAGGCTTGGCCTACAGTTGACTTCAGTCCCACTATCCTGCCTGTGCCTACATGCAACTCCAGTGTCATTATTCAGTCTGGGCCTACAGGTGACTCCACTCCCACTATCCAGTCTGGGCCTACAGGTCACTGCACTCCCACTATCCAGGCTGGGCCTACAGGTGACTCCAGGCACACTATCCACCCTGGGCCTAAAGGTGACTGCAGTCACACTATCCAGCCTGGGCCTACAGGTGACTCAATCCCACTCTCCAGCCTGGGTCTACAGCTGACTCCTGTACCAATATCCAGCCTTTGTCTACAGGTGAATCCAGTCTCAACATCCATCCTGGGCCTACAGTTGAATGCAGTCCCACTATCCAGCCTGGGGCTACAGGTGACTCCAGTCCCACTATCCAACCTGGGCCTACAGGTGACTCCTGTCCACTATCCAGCCTGGGGCTACAGGTGACTCCAGTCCCACTATCCAACCTGGGCCTACAGGTGACTCCTGTCCACTATCCAGCTTGGGCCTACAGGTGACTCCAGTCCCACTATCCAGCCTGGGCCTACAGGTGATTCAGGTCCCACTATCCAGGCTTGTCCTACAGGTGACTCCACTCCCAGAATCTAGCCTGGGCCTACAGGTGACTGCAGTCCCACTATCCAGGCTTGGCTGATAGGACACTCCAGTCCCACTATCCAGCCTGGGCCTACAGATGAGTCCAATCCCACTATGCAACCTGGGCCTACAGGTGACTGCAGTCCCACCCTCCAGCTTGGGCCTACAGGTGACTCCAGTCCCACTATCCAGCCTGGGCCTACAGGTGACTCCACTCCCATTATCCAGCCTGGGCCTACAGGTAACTCCACTCCCACTACCCAGCCTCTGCATACAGATGACTCCAGTCCCAATATGCGCCATGTGCCTACAGGTGACTCCAGTCCAACTATCCAGCCTGGGACTGCAGGTGACTCCAGTCCGAAAATCCAGCCTGAGCCTACAGGTGACTCCAGTCCCACTATCCTGCCTGGGCCAACAGGTGACTCAAGTCCCACTATCCAGCCTGGTCCTACCGGTGATTCATGTCCCACTATCCTGTCTGTGCCTGCAGGTGACTCCACTCCTACTATCCAGCCTGGGCCTACATGTGACTCCAGTCCCACTATCCAGCCTGGGTCTACAGGTGACTCCAGTCCCACTAACCAGCCTGGGCCTACAGGTGACTCCACTCCCACTATCCAACCTGGGCATACAGGTGACTCCAGTCCCACTATCCAGCCTGGGCCTACAGGTGACTCCACTCCCACGATGCAACCTGGGCCTACAGGTGACTGCAGGCCCACTCTCCAGCTTGGGCCTACAGGTGACTCCAGTCCCACTATCCAGCCTGGGCCTACAGGTGACTCCACTCCCACTACCCAGCCTCTGCATACAGATGACTCCAGTCCCAATATGCGCCAAGTGCCTACAGGTGACTTCAGTCCAACTATCCAGCCTGGGACTGCAGGTGACTCCAATCTGAAAATCCAGCCTGAGCCTACAGGTGACTCCAGTCCCACTATCCTGCCTGGGCCAACAGGTGACTCAAGTCCCACTATCCAGCCTGGTCCTACCAGTGATTCATGTCCCACTGTCCTGTCTGTGCCTGCAGGTGACTCCACTCCCACTATCCAGCCTGGGTCTACAGGTGACTCCACTCCCACTATCCAACCTGGGCATACAGGTGACTCCAGTCCCACTATCCAGCCTGGGCTGACAGGTGACTCCACTCCCACTATCCAACCTGGGCTTACAGGTGACTCCAGTCCCACTATCCAGCCTGGGCCTACACTTGACTCCAGTCCAACTATCCAGCCTGGGTCCACAGGTTGCTCCAGTCCCACTGTCCAGCCTGGGCCTACAGGTGATTCCAGCCCACTATCCAGCTTGGGCCTAGAGGTGATTCGACTCCCAGTATCCAGCCTGGGCCTACAGGTGACTCCAATCCCACTATCCAGCTTGGGCCTGCAGGTGATTCGACTCACACTATCCAGCCTGGGCCTACATGAATCTCCAGTGTCATTATTCAGTCTGGGCCTACAGGTGACTCCACTCCCACTATCCAGGCTGGGCATACAGGTGACTCCAGGCTCACTATCCACCCTGGGCTTAAAGGTGACTCCACTCCCACTATCCAACCTGGGCATACAGGTGACTCCAGTCCCACTATCCAGCCTGGGCCTACAGGTGACTCCACTCCCACGATGCAACCTGGGCCTACAGGTGACTGCAGGCCCACTCTCCAGCCTGGGCCTACAGGTGACTCCACTCCCACTACCCAGCCTCTGCATACAGATGACTCCAGTCCCAATATGCGCCAAGTGCCTACAGGTGACTTCAGTCCAACTATCCAGCCTGGGACTGCAGGTGACTCCAATCTGAAAATCCAGCCTGAGCCTACAGGTGACTCCAGTCCCACTATCCTGCCTGGGCCAACAGGTGACTCAAGTCCCACTATCCAGCCTGGTCCTACCAGTGATTCATGTCCCACTGTCCTGTCTGTGCCTGCAGGTGACTCCACTCCCACTATCCAGCCTGGGTCTACAGGTGACTCCAGTCCCACTAACCAGCCTGGGCCTACAGGTGACTCCACTCCCACTATCCAACCTGGGCATACAGGTGACTCCAGTCCCACTATCCAGCCTGGGCTGACAGGTGACTCCACTCCCACTATCCAACCTGGGCTTACAGGTGACTCCAGTCCCACTATCCAGCCTGGGCCTACACTTGACTCCAGTCCAACTATCCAGCCTGGGTCCACAGGTTGCTCCAGTCCCACTGTCCAGCCTGGGCCTACAGGTGATTCCAGCCCACTATCCAGCTTGGGCCTAGAGGTGATTCGACTCCCAGTATCCAGCCTGGGCCTACAGGTGACTCCAATCCCACTATCCAGCTTGGGCCTGCAGGTGATTCGACTCACACTATCCAGCCTGGGCCTACATGAATCTCCAGTGTCATTATTCAGTCTGGGCCTACAGGTGACTCCACTCCCACTATCCAGGCTGGGCATACAGGTGACTCCAGGCTCACTATCCACCCTGGGCTTAAAGGTGACTGCAGTCACACTATCCAGACTGGGTCTACAGGTGACTCCACTCCCGCTTTCCAACCTCGGCCTACAGGTGACTCCTGTCCCACTCTCCAGCCTGGGTCTACAGCTGACTCCTGTACCATTATCCAGATTGTGTCTACAGGTGAATCCAGTCCCAACATCCATCCTGGGCCTACAGTTGAATGCAGTCCCACTATCCAGCCTGGGGCTACAGGTGACTCCAGTCCCACTATCCAACCTGGGCCTACAGGTGACTCCTGTCCACTATCCAGCCTGGGCCTACAGGTGACTCCACTCCCACTATCCAGCCTGGGCCTACATGTGACTCCTGTCCACTATCCAGCCTGGGCCTACAGGTGACTCCACTCCCACAATCTAGCCTGGGCCTACAGGTGACTCCACTCCCACAATCTAGCCTGGGCTTACAGGTGACTGCAGTCCCACTATCCAGGCTGGGCTGATAGGATACTCCAGTCCAACTATCCAGCCTGGGCCTACAGGTGAGTCCAATCCCACTATGCAACCTTGGCCTACTGGTGACTCCAGTCCCACTCTACAGCTTGGGCCTACAGGTGACTCCAGTCCCACTATCCAGCCTGGGCCTACAGGTGACTCCAGTCCCACTATCCAGGCTGGGCCTACAGGTGACTCAGGTCCCACTATCCAGGCTTGGCCTACAGGTGACTCCACTCCCACAATCTAGCCTGGGCCTACAGGTGACTCCAGTCCCACTATCCAGCCTGGGCCTACAGGTGACTGCAGTCCCACCCTCCAGCTTGGGCCTACAGGTGACTCCAGTCCCACTATCCAGCCTGGGCCTGCAGGTGACTCCAGTCCCACTATCCAGCCTGGGCCTACAGGTGACTCCACTCCCACTACCCAGCCTCTGCATACAGATGACTCCAGTCCCAATATGCACCATGTGCCTACAGGTGACTCCAGTCCAACTATCCAGCCTGGGACTGCAGGTGACTCCAGTCCGAAAATCCAGCCTGAGCCTGCAGGTGACTCCAGTCCGAAAATCCAGCCTGAGCCTACAGGTGACTCCAGTCCCACTATCCTGCCTGGGCCTACAGGTGACTCAAGTCCCACTATCCAGCCTGGTCCTACCGGTGATTCATGTCCCACTATCCTGTCTGTGCCTACATGTGACTCCACTCCCACTATCCACCCTGGGCATACAGGTGACTCCACTCCTACTATCCAGCCTGGGTCTACAGGTGACTCCACTCCCACTAACCAGCCTGGGCATACAGGTGACTCCAGTCCCACTATCCAGCCTGGGCCTACAGGTGACTCCACTCCCACTATCCAACCTGGGCTTACAGGTGACTCCAGTCCCACTATCCAGTCTGGGCCTACACTTGACTCCAGTCCAACTATCCAGCCTGGGCCCACAGGTTGCTCCAGTCCCACTGTCCAGCCTGGGCCTACAGGTGATTCCAGCCCACTATCCAGCTTGGGCTTTTGGTGATTCGACTCCCAGAATCCAGCCTGGGCCTACAGGTGACTCCAATCCCACTATCCAGCTTGGGCCTACAGGTGATTCGACTCCCACTATCCAGCCTGGGCCTACATGAATCTCCAGACCCACTATCAAGTCTGGGCATACACGATACTCATGTCCCACTATCCAGCCTGTGCCTACATGCAACTCCAGTGTCATTATTCAGTCTGGGCCTACAGGTGACTCCACTCCCACTATCCAGGCTGGGCCTACAGGTGACTCCACTCCCACTATCCAGCCTGGGCCTACAGGTGACTCCACTCCCACTTTCCAAACTCGGCCTACAGGTGACTCCTGTCCCACTCTCCAGCCTGGGCCTACTGGTGACTCCTGTACCATTATCCAGCCTGTGTCTACAGGTGAATCCAGTCCCAACATCCATCCTGGGCCTACAGTTAAATGCAGTCCCTCTATCCAGCCTGGGCGTACAGGTGACTCCACTCCCACTAGCCAGTCTGGTCCAACATGTAACTCCAGTCCCACTGTCCAGCCTGGGCCTACAGCTGATTCCAGCCCACTATCCAGCCTGGGCCTACAGGTGACTCCAGTCCCACTATCCAGCCTTGTCCGACAGCTGATTCCAGCCCACTATCCAGCCTGGGCCTACAGGTGACTCCAATCCCACTATCCAGCTTGGGCCTACAGGTGATTCGACGCCAACTATCCAGCCTGGGCCCACAGGTTGCTCCAGTCCCACTGTCCAGCCTGGGCCTACAGCTGATTCCTGTCCCACTATCAAGCCTGGGCATACACGCGACTCCAGTCCCACTATCCAGACTGGGCCTACAGGAGACTCCAGTCCCACTATCCAGGCTTGGCCTACAGTTGACCTCAGTCCCACTATCCTTCCTGTGCCTACATGCAACTCCAGTGTCATTATTCAGTCTGGGCCTACAGGTGACTGCACTCCCACTATCCAGGCTGGGCCTACAGGTGACTCCAGGCACACTATCCGCCCTGGGCCTAAAGGTGACTGAAGTCACACTATCCAGCCTGGGCCTACAGGTGACTCAATCCCACTCTCCAGCCTGGGTCTACAGCTGACTCCTGTACCAATATCCAGCCTGTATCTACAGTTGAATGTAGTCCCACTATCCAGCCTGGGGCTACAGGTGACTCCAGTCCACTATCCAGCCTGGGCCTACAGGTGACTCCACTCCCACAATCTAGCCTGGGCCTACAGGTGACTGCAGTCCCACTATCCAGGCTGGGCTGATAGGATACTCCAGTCCCACTATCCAGCCTGGGCCTACAGGTGAGTCCAATCCCACGATGCAACCTGGGCCTACAGGTGACTCCAGTCCCACTCTCCAGCTTGGGCCTACAGGTGACTCCAGTCCCACTATCCAGCCTGGGCCTACAGGTGACTCCACTCCCACTACCCAGCCTCTGCATACAGATGACTCCAGTCCCAATATGCTCCATGTGCCTACAGGTGACTTCAGTCCAACTATCCAGCCTGGGACTGCAGGTGACTCCAATCTGAAAATCCAGCCTGAGCCTACAGGTGACTCCAGTCCCACTATCCTGCCTGGGCCTACAGGTGACTCAAGTCCCACTATCCAGCCTGGTCCTACCGGTGATTCATGTCCCACTATCCTGTCTGTGCCTGCAGGTGACTCCACTCCCACTATCCAGCCTGGGCCTACATGTGACTCCAGTCCCACTATCCAGCCTGGGTCTACAGGTGACTCCAGTCCCACTAACCAGCCTGGGCCTACAGGTGACTCCACTTCCACTATCCAACCTGGGCATACAGGTGACTCCAGTCCCACTATCCAGCCTGGGCCGACAGGTGACTCCACTCCCACTATCCAACCTGGGCTTACACTTGACTCCAGTCCAACTATCCAGCCTGGGCCCACAGGTTGCTCCAGTCCCACTGTCCAGCCTGGGCCTACAGCTGATTCCAGCCCACTATCCAGCCTGGGCCTACAGGTGACTCCAGTCCCACTATCCAGCCTGGGCCGACAGCTGATTCCAGCCCACTATCCAGCCTGGGCCTACAGGTGACTCCAATCCCACTATCCAGCTTGGGCCTACAGGTGATTCGACTCCAACTATCCAGCCTGGGCCCACAGGTTGCTCCAGTCCCACTGTCCAACCTGGGCCTACAGCTGATTCCAGTCCCACTATCAAGCCTGGGCATACACGCGACTCCAGTCCCACTATCCAGACTGGGCCTACTGGATACTCCAGGCCCACTATCCAGGCTTGGCCTACAGTTGACTTCAGTCCCACTATCCTGCCTGTGCCTACATGCAACTCCAGTGTCATTATTCAGTCTGGGCCTACAGGTGACTCCACTCCCACTATCCAGTCTGGGCCTACAGGTGACTGCACTCCCACTATCCAGGCTGGGCCTACAGGTGACTCCAGGCACACTATCCACCCTGGGCCTAAAGGTGACTGCAGTCACACTATCCAGCCTGGGCCTACAGGTGACTCAATCCCACTCTCCAGCCTGGGTCTACAGCTGACTCCTGTACCAATATCCAGCCTTTGTCTACAGGTGAATCCAGTCTCAACATCCATCCTGGGCCTACAGTTGAATGCAGTCCCACTATCTAGCCTGGGGCTACAGGTGACTCCAGTCCCACTATCCAACCTGGGCCTACAGGTGACTCCTGTCCACTATCCAGCCTGGGGCTACAGGTGACTCCAGTCCCACTATCCAACCTGGGCCTACAGGTGACTCCTGTCCACTATCCAGCTTGGGCCTACAGGTGACTCCAGTCCCACTATCCAGCCTGGGCCTACAGGTGATTCAGGTCCCACTATCCAGGCTTGTCCTACAGGTGACTCCACTCCCAGAATCTAGCCTGGGCCTACAGGTGACTGCAGTCCCACTATCCAGGCTTGGCTGATAGGACACTCCAGTCCCACTATCCAGCCTGGGCCTACAGATGAGTCCAATCCCACTATGCAACCTGGGCCTACAGGTGACTGCAGTCCCACCCTCCAGCTTGGGCCTACAGGTGACTCCAGTCCCACTATCCAGCCTGGGCCTACAGGTGACTCCACTCCCATTATCCAGCCTGGGCCTACAGGTAACTCCACTCCCACTACCCAGCCTCTGCATACAGATGACTCCAGTCCCAATATGCGCCATGTGCCTACAGGTGACTCCAGTCCAACTATCCAGCCTGGGACTGCAGGTGACTCCAGTCCGAAAATCCAGCCTGAGCCTACAGGTGACTCCAGTCCCACTATCCTGCCTGGGCCAACAGGTGACTCAAGTCCCACTATCCAGCCTGGTCCTACCGGTGATTCATGTCCCACTATCCTGTCTGTGCCTGCAGGTGACTCCACTCCTACTATCCAGCCTGGGCCTACATGTGACTCCAGTCCCACTATCCAGCCTGGGTCTACAGGTGACTCCAGTCCCACTAACCAGCCTGGGCCTACAGGTGACTCCACTCCCACTATCCAACCTGGGCATACAGGTGACTCCAGTCCCACTATCCAGCCTGGGCCTACAGGTGACTCCACTCCCACTATCCAACCTGGGC
This sequence comes from Somniosus microcephalus, assembly GCF_052327205.1. Classification (NCBI taxonomy): domain Eukaryota; kingdom Metazoa; phylum Chordata; class Chondrichthyes; order Squaliformes; family Somniosidae; genus Somniosus; species Somniosus microcephalus. Next base: position 81,509,602 of record NC_140999.1, on the reverse strand, counting down.
TTACAGGTGACTCCAGTCCCACTATCCAGCCTGGGCCTACACTTGACTCCAGTCCAACTATCCAACCTGGGCCCACAGGTTGCTCCAGTCCCACTGTCCAGCCTGGGCCTACAGGTGATTCCAGCCCACTATCCAGCTTGGGCCTATAGGTGATTCGACTCCCAGAATCCAGCCTGGGCCTACAGGTGTCTCCAATCCCACTATCCAGCTTGGGCCTACAGGTGATTCGACTCCCACTATCCAGCCTGGGCCTACATGAATCTCCAGACCCACTATCAAGTCTGGGCATACACGATACTCATGTCCCACTCTCCAGCCTGTGCCTACATGCAACTCCAGTGTCATTATTCAGTCTGGGCCAACAGGTGACTCCACTCCCACTATCCAGGCTGGGCATACAGGTGACTCCAGGCCCACTATCCGCCCTGGGCCTAAAGGTGACTGCAGTCACACTATCCAGCCTGGGCCTACAGGTGACTCCACTCCCACTTTCCAAACTCGGCCTACAGGTGACTCCTGTCCCACTCTCCAGCCTGGGACTACTGGTGACTCCTGTACCATTATCCAGCCTGTGTCTACAGGTGAATCCAGTCCCAACATCCATCCTGGGCCTACAGTTAAATGCAGTCCCTCTATCCAGCCTGGGCATACAGGTGACTCCACTCCCACTAGCCAGTCTGGTCCTACATGTAACTCCAGTCTCACTATCCAGCCTGGGCCTACAGGTGACACCAGTCCCACTATCCAGCCTGGGCCTACAGGTAACTCCTCCCCCACTATCCAGCCTGGGCCTACAGGTGACTCCATTCCTACTATACAGCCTGGGCCTACAGGTGACTACACTCCAACTATCCAGCTTGGGCCTACAGATGACTCCACTCCCACTATCCAGCCTGGGCCACCAGGTGACTCGAGTCCCACTATCCAGCTGGGCCTGCTGGTGATTCCAGTCCCACTATCCTGCTTGGGCCTACAGGTGATTCCAGTCGCACTATCCAGCCTGGGCCTACAGGTGACTCCAGTCCCACTATCCAGGCTGGGCCCACAGGTAACTCCAGCCCAACTATCCCACCTGTGCCTACAGGTAACCCCAGTCTGACTGTACTGTTTGGGCCTACAAGTGACTTCACTTCCACTATTCAGGCTGGGCCTACTGGTGACTCCAGTACCCCTATCCAGCCTGGACCTGCAGGTGACTCCACTCCCACTATCCATGCTGGGCCTACAGGTGACTCCAGTTGCACTATCCATCCTGTGCCTACAGGAAACTCCAGTCCCACTATCCAGTCTTCACCTACAGGTGACTCCACTCCCGCAATCCAGGCTGGGCCTTCAGGTGACTATAGTCCCACTATCCAGCCTGGGCCTACAGGTGACTCATGTCCCACTCTCCAGATTGGGCCTACTGGTGACTACAGTCCCACTATCCAGCCTGGGACTACAGGTGACTCCACTCCCACTATCCAACTTGGGCCAACAGCTGACTCCAGTCCCACTGTCTAGCCTGGGCCTACATGCGACTCCTGTCCACTATCCAGCCTGGGCCTACAGGGGTCACCAGTCCCACTATCTAGCCTGGGCCTGCAGGCGACTGCAGTCCCACTATCCTCGCTGGGCCTACTAGTGACTCCAATCCCACTATCCAGCCTAGGAATACAGGAGACTCCAGACCCAATATCCAGCCTGGGCCTACATGTGACCCCATTCTCAGTATCCAGCCTGGGCCTACAAGTGACTCCACTTCCACTATCTAGCCTGGGTCTACAGATGATTCGAGACCCACTAATCAGCCTGTTCCTACAGGTGACTCCAGTCCCACGATCAAGCCTGGGCCTACAGGTGACTCCACCCCACTATCCAGCCTGGGCGTACAGTTAACTCCACCCCCACTATCCAAGCTGGGCCTACAGGTGACGCTAGTCCCACTATCCAGCCAGGGCCTACAGGTGACTCCAGTCCAACTATGCAGCCTGGCCGTACAGGTGACCCTAGTCCCACTATTGAGCCTGGACCTACAGATGACTGCAGTCCCACTATCCAGCCTGGACCTTCAGGTGACTTCAGTTGCACTATCCAACCTGTGCCTACAGGAAACATCAGTCCCACTATCCAGCCAGGGCCTACAGGTGACTCCAGTCCAACTATGCAGCCTGGCCGTACAGGTGACCCTAGTCCCACTATTGAGCCTGGACCTACAGATGACTGCAGTCCCACTATCCAGCCTGGACCTTCAGGTGACTTCAGTTGCACTATCCAGCCTGTGCCTACAGGAAACATCAGTCCCACTATCCAGTCTGGGCCTACAGGTGACTCCACTCTCACTATCCAGGCTGGGTCCACAGGTTGCTTGATTCCCGCTATCCAGCTTGGGCCATCAGGTGATTCCAGTCCAACTATTGAGCCTGGGGCCACAGGTTACTCCACTCCCACTATCCAACTTGGGCCCACAGATGACTCCAGGTCCAGTCTCCAGCCTGGGCCTGCAGGTGACAACTGACCCAATATACAGCCTGGGCCTACAGGTGACTACTGTCACACTATCCAGCCTGGGCCTACAGGTGACTTAACTTCCACTATTCAGGCTGGGCCTACTGGTGACTCCAGTACCCCTGTCCAGCCTGGACCTACAGGTGACTCCACTCCCACTATCCAGGCTGGGCCTACAGGTGACTCCAGTTGCACTATCCATCCTGTGCCTACAGGTAACTCCAGTCCCACTATCCAGTCTGCACCTACAGGTGACTCGACTCCCGCAATCCAGGCTGGGCCTTCAGGTGGCTATAGTCCCACTATCCAGCCTGGGCCTACAGGTGACTCCACTCCCACTATCCAGGCTGGGCCTACAGGTGACTCCAGTTGCACTATCCATCCTGTGCCTACAGGTAACTCCAGTCCCACTATCCAGTCTGCACCTACAGGTGACTCGACTCCCGCAATCCAGGCTGGGCCTTCAGGTGGCTATAGTCCCACTATCCAGCCTGGGCCTACAGGTGACTCATGTCCCACTCTCCAGATTGGGCCTACTGGTGACTACAGTCCCACTATCCAGCCTGGGACTACAGGTGACTCCACTCCCACTATCCAACTTGGGCCAACAGCTGACTCCAGTCCCACTATCTAGCCTGGGCCTACATGCGACTCCTGTCCACTATCCAGCCTGGGCCTACAGGGATCACCAGTCCCACTATCTAGCCTGGGCCTACAGGTGACTACAGTCCCACTATCCTGGCTGGGCCTACTAGTGACTTCAATCCCACTATCCAGCCTGGGCCTACAAGTGACTCCACTTCCACTATCTAGCCTGGGTCAACAGATGATTCGAGACCCACTAATCAGCCTGTTCCTACAGGTGACTCCAGTCCCACTTTCAAGCCTGGGCCTACAGGTGACTCCACCCCACTATCCAGCCTGGGCGTACAGTTAACTCCACCCCCACTATCCAGCCAGGGCCTACAGGTGACTCCAGTCCCACTTTCAAGCCTGGGCCTACAGGTGACTCCACCCCACTATCCAGCCTGGGCGTACAGTTAACTCCACCCCCACTATCCAGCCAGGGCCTACAGGTGACTCCAGTCCAACGATGCAGCCTGGCCGTACAGGTGACCGTAGTCCCACCATTGAGCCTGGACCTACAGATGACCGCAGTCCCACTATCAAGCCTGGACCTTCAGGTGACTCCTGTTGCACTATCCAGCCTGTGCCTACAGGAAACATCAGTCCCACTATCCAGTCTGGGCCTACAGGTGACTCCACTCTCACAATCCAGGCTGGGTCTACAGGTTGCTCGATTCCTGCTATCCAGCTTGGGCCATCAGGTGATTCCAGTCCAACTATTGAGCCTGGGGCCACAGGTTACTCCACTCCCACTATCCAACTTGGGCCCACAGATGACTCCAGGTCCAGTCTCCAGCCTGGGCCTGCAGGTGACAACTGACCCAATATCCAGCCTGGGCCTACAGGTGACTACTGTCACACTATCCAGCCTGGGCCTACAGGTGACACCAGTCCCACATTCCAGCCTGGGCCTACAGGTGACTCCTCCCCCACTATCCAGCCTAGGCCTACAGGTGACTCCATTCCCACTATACAGTCTGCGCCTACAGGTGACTCCACTCCAACTATCCAGCTTGGGCCTACAGATGACTCCACTGCCACTATCCAGGCAGTGCCTACAGGTGACTCCATTCCCACTATACAGTCTGTGCCTACAGGTTACTCCACTCCCACTCTCCAACTTTGGCCCACAGATGACTCCAGGTCCAGTCTCCAGCCTGGGCCTGCAGGTGACAACTGACCCAATATCCAGCCTGGGCCTACAGGTGACTACTGTCACACTATCCAGCCTGGGCCTACAGGTGACACCAGTCCCACTATCCAGCCTGGGCCTACAGGTGAGTCCAGTCCCACTATCCAGGCTGGGCCCACAGGTAACTCCAGTCCCACTATCCTACCTGTGCCTGCAGGTGACTCCAGTTTGACTGTACAGTTTGGGCCTACAGGTGACTTCACTTCCACTATTCAGGCTGGGCTTACTGGTGACTCCAGTACCCCTATTCAGCCTGGACCTACTGATGACTCCACTCCCACTATCCAGGCTGGGCCTACAGGTGACTCCAGTTGCACTATCCATCCTGTGCCTACAGGAAACTCCAGTCCCACTATCCAGTCTGCCCCTACAGGTGACTCCACTCCCGCAATCCAGGCTGGGCCGTCAGGTGACTATAGTCCCACTATCCAGCCTGGGCCTATAGGTGACTCGTGTCCCACTCTCCAGATTGGGCCTACAGGTGACTACAGTCCCACTATCCAACTTGGGCCAACAGCTAACTCCAGTCCCACTATCTAGCCTGGGCCTACATGCGACTCCTGTCCACTATCCAGCCTGGGCCTACAGGGGACTCCAGCCCCACTATCTAGCCTGGGCCAACAGGTGACTGCAGTCCCACTTTCCTGGCTGGGCCTAAAAGTGACTCCAATCCCACTATCCAGCCTAGGAATACAGGAGACTCCAGACCCAATATCCAGACTGGGCCTACATGTGACTCCATTCCCAGTATCCAGCCTGGGCCTACAAGTGACTCCACTTCCACTATACAGGCTAGGCCCACAGCTGACTCCAGTCCCACTACCAGTCTCTGCCTGCAGGTGACTCCAGTCCCACTTACCAGCCTGGGCCTACAGTTGATTCCAGTCCCACTATCCAGCCTGGGCCTACAGGTGACTCCAGTACCACTCTCCAGCCTGCACCTACAGGTGAATCCAGTCCCACTATCCAACCTGGGCCTACAGGTGACACCTGTCCCACTATCCAGACTGGGCCTACAGGTGACTCCAGTCCCATTATCCAGCCTGGGCCTACAGGTGACTCCATTCCCACTTTCCAGCCTGGGCCTACAGGTGACTACTGTCACACTATCCAGCCTGGGCCTACAGGTGACACAAGTCCCACTATCCAGCCTGGGCCTACAGGTGACTCCTCCCCCACTATCCAGCCTGGGCCTACAGGTGACTCCATTCCCACTATACAGTCTGGGCCTACAGGTGACTCCACTCCAACTATCCAGCTTGGGCCTACAGAAAACTCCACTGCCACTATCCAGGCAGTACCTACAGGTGACTCGAGTCCCACTATCCAGCTGTGCCTGCAGGTGATTCCAGTACCACTATCTAGCCTGGGCATACAGATGATTCCAGTCGCTCTATCCAGCCAGGGCCTACAGGTGACTCCAGTCCCACTATCCAGGCTGGGCCCACAGGTAACTCCAGTACCACTATCCTACCTGTGCCTGCAGGTAACTCCAGTATGGCTGTACAGTTTGGGCCTACAGGTGACTTCACTTCCACTATTCAGGCTGGGCCTACTGGTGACTCCAGTACCCCTATTCAGCCTGGACCTACTGATGACTCCACTCCCACTATCCAGGCTGGGCCTACAGGTGACTCCAGTTGCACTATCCATCCTGTGCCTACAGGTAACTCCAGTCCCACTATCCAGTCTGCCCCTACAGGTGACTCCACTCCCGCAATCCAGGCTGGGCCTTCAGGTGACTATAGTCCCACTATCCAGCCTGGGCCTATAGGTGACTCCTGTCCCACTCTCCAGATTGGGCCTACCGGTGACTACAGTCCCACTATCCAGCCTGGGACTACAGGTGACTCCGCTCCCACTATCCAACTTGGACCAACAGCTGACTACAGTCCCACTATCTAGCTTGGGCCTACATGCGACTCCTGTCCACTATCCAGCCTGGGCCTACAGGGGACTCCAGCCCCACTATCTAGCCTGGGCCTACAGGTGACTGCAGTCCCACTACCCTGGCTGGGCCTAAAAGTGACTCCAATCCCACTATCCAGCCTAGGAATATAGGAGACTCCAGACCCAATATCCAGCCTGGGCCTACATGTGACTCCATTCCCAGTATCCAGCCTGGGCCTACAAGTGACTCCTCTTCCACTATACAGGCTGGGCCTACAGCTGACTCCAGTTCTACTACCAGTCTCTGCCTGCAGGTGACTCCAGTCCCACTACCCAGCCTGGGCCTACAGTTGATTCCAGTCCCACTATCCAGCCTGGGCCTACAGGTGACTCCAGTACCACTCTCCAGCCTGCACCTACAGGTCGATCCAGTCCCACTATTCAACCTGGGCCTACAGGTGACACCTGTCCCACTATCCAGCCTGGGACTACAGGTGACTCCAGTCCCACTATCCAGCCTGGGCCTACAGGTGACTCCAGTCCCACTTTCCAGCCTGGGCCTACAGGTGACTCCACTCCCACTATCCAGCCTGGGACTATGTGTGACTCCAGACCCACTATCCAGCAGGTTCCTACAGGTGACTCCACTCCCACTATCCAGCCTGAGCCTACAGGTGACTCCAGTCACACTATCCTGCCAGGTCCTACAGTTGACTCCAACCCCACTATCCAGGCTGGGCCTACAGGTTACTCCAGTCCCACTATCCAGCCTGGGCCTACAGCTGACTCCACTCCCAATATCCAGGCTGGACCTACAGGTGACTGCAGTCCCTCTATCCAGTCTGGGCCTACAGTTGACTCCACGCCCACTATCCAGCCTGTGCCTACAGGCGACTCCAGTCGCACTATGCAGTCTGGGCCCACTGGTGACTCCACTCCAACTATCCTGGCTGGGCCTACAAGTGACTCCAATCCCACCATGTAGCCTAGGACTACAGGAGACCAAAGTCACAATATTCAGCCTGGGCCTACATGTGACTCCATTCCAAGTATCCAGCCTGGGCCTACAAGTGACTCCACTTCCACTATACAGGCTGGGCCTACAGCTGACTCCAGTCCCACTATCCAGGCTGTGCCTGCAGGTGACCCCAGTCCCACTATCCTGCCTGTGCCTACTTATAACTCCAGTACGACTATACAGTCTGGGCTTACAGATGACTCCACTCCCACAATCAAGCCTGGGCCTACAGGTGACTCCAGTTCCACTATCCATCCTGGGTCTACAGGAGATTACAATCCCACTATCCAGGCTGGGCCTAAAGGTGACTCCAGTCCCACTATCAAGCCTGGGTCTACAGGTGACTCCACCCCACTATCAAGCCTGGGCGTACATTTGACTCCAACCCCACTATCCAAGCTGGGCCTACAGTTGACGCTAGTCCCACTATCCAGCCAGGGCCTACAGGTGACTCCAGTCCAACTATGCAGCCTGGGCGTACAGGTGACCCTAGTCCCACTATTGAGGCTGGACCTACAAATGACTGCTGTCCCAATATTCAGCCTGGGCCTACAGAAGACTCCAGTCCCACCATCCTGCCTCAGCCTGCAGGTTACTCCATTCCCACTATCAAGCATGGGCCTACAGGTGACTTCACTCCCAATATCCAGCCTGGGCCTATAGGTGACTCCACACCCACAATCCTGCCGGTGCCTGCAGGTTACTCCAGACCCACTATCCAGCCTGGACCTACAGGTGACTCCAGTCCAACAATCTAGCCCGGGCCTACATGTGTCTCCATTCCAACTATCCAGCCTGATCCTACTGGTGACTCCAGTCCCAATATCCAGCCTGGGCCTACAGGTGACTCCAGTCCCACTATCCAGCCTATGCCGACATGTGACTCCAGTCCAACTATCCAGCCTGGTCGTACAATTGAATCCAGTCCCACTATCCAGCCTGGGCCTGCTGTTGACACCAGTCCCACTCTCCTGCCTGGGCCTAGAGGTGACTCCAGTCCCACTATCCAGCCTGGGCCTACAGATGATTCAAGACCCACTAATCAGCCTGTTCCTACAGGTGACTCTAGTCCCACTATCAAGTCTGTGCCTACAGGTGAATCCAATCCCGCTATCCAGCCTGGGCCTACAGCTGACTCCAGTCCCACTATCCAGCCTATGCATAAAGGTGACTCCATTCCCTGTATCCAGCCTGGACCTACATTTGACTCCAGTCTCACTATCCAGCCTGGGCCTAAAGGTGATTCCTGCCTCACTGTCCAGCCTGGGAATACTGGTGACTTCAGTCACACTATCCAGCCTGTGCCTACAGGTGACTGCAGTCCCACTATCCAGTTGGGCCTACAGGTGACTCCACTCCCACTATCCAGCCTGGGCCAACAGGCGACTCCAGTGCCATGATCCAGCCTTGGCCTACAGCTGATTGAAGTCCCACTACCCAGCCTGGGTCTACAGGTGACTGCAGTCCCACTATCCAGCCTGGGCGTACAGGTGACTCCACCCCAATATCCAACCTGGGCCTACAGATGACTCCAGTCCCACTATCCAGCCTGAGCCTACAGGTCACTCCAGTCCCACAATCCAGGATGGGCCTACAGGTGACTGCAGTCCCACTATCAAGTTTGGGCCTACAGATGTCTCCAGTCCCACTATCCAGCCTGGGCCTACAGGTGATTCCATTCGCACTATCCTGCCTGGGCCTACAGGTGACTCCAGTCCCACTATCCAGGCTGGGCCCACAGGTAACTCCAGTCCCACTATCCTGCCTGGGCCTACAGGTAGCTCCAGTCTGACTATACAGTTTCGGACTACAAGTGACTCCACCCACACTATCCAGGCTGGGCCTACAGGTGTCTCCAGTCCCTCTATCCAACCTGGACCTACAGGTGAGTCCAGTCCCACTATCCAGCCTGTGCCTACAGGTAACTCCAGTCCCACGATCCAGCCTGTGCCATCATGTGACTCCAGTCCAACTATTCAGCCTGGGCATACGTGTGACCCCAGTCCAACTATCCAGCCTGTGACTGCAGGTAACTCCAGACCCACTATCTAGCCTGGGCCTACAGGTGACTCTACTCCCACTGTCCAGCCTGGGCCTACAGGTGAGTCCAGTCCCACTATCCAGCCTGGGCCTACAGCTGGCTCCAGCCCCTCTATCCAGCCTGGGCCTACAGGTGACTCCACTCCCAATATCCAACCTGGGCCCACAGGTGAGCCCAGTCCCACTATCCAGACTGGGCCCACAGGAGAGTCCAGTCCCAAAATCCAGCCTTAGCCTACATTTGACTGCATTCCCACTAACCAGTCTAGGCCTACAGGTGTCTCAAAACCCACTACACAGGCTGGGCCGACATGTGACTCCAGTCCCACTATCCAGCCTGGGGCTACAAGTGACTCCAGTCCCACTATCCAGCCTTGGACTACAGGTGACTCCAGTCCAACAAACCAGCCTGGGCCTACAGGGGGCACCAGTCCCACTATCCAGCCTGATCCTACTGGTGACTCCAGTCCCACTATCCAGCCTCGGCCTACAGGAGACTCCAGTCCCACTATCCAGCCTGTGCCTACAGGTGACTCCAGTCCAACTATCCAGCCTGGGCCTACAATTGACTCCAGTCCCACTATCCAGCCTGGGCCTATAGGAGACTCCAGTCCCACTATCGTGCTTGGGCCTGCAGGTGACTCCATTCCCACTATCCAGCCTTGGACTACAGGTGACTCCAGTCCAACTATCCAGCCTGGGCCTACAGCTGACTCTACACCCACTGTCCAGCCTGGGCCTACAGGTGAGTCCAGTCACACTATCCAGCCTGGGCCTGCAGCTGACTCCTGTCACTCTCTCCAGCCTGGGCCTACAGGTGACTCCACTACCACTATCCAACCTGGGCCTACATTTGACTGCATTCCCACTATCCAGCCTGGGCCTACAGGTGACTCCCGTCCCACTATCCAGCCTGGGCCTGCAGGTGACTCCATTCCCATTATCCAGCCTGGGCCTACAGTTGACTCCACTCCCACTGTCCAGGCTGGGTCTACAGGTTACTCGATTCCCGCTATCCAGCTTGGGCCAACAGGTGACTCCAGTCCAACTATCGAGCTGGGGTCCACAGGTTACTCCTCTCCCACTATCCAACTTGGGCCCACAGATGAATCCAGGTCCAGTCTCCTGCCAGGGCCTAGAGGTGACAACTGACCCACTATCCAGCCTGGGCCTACAGGTGACTGCAGTCACACTATCCAGGCTGGGCCTACAGGTGACCCCAGTCACACTGTACAGCCTGGGCCTACAGGTGACTCCACTCCAACTATCCAGCTTGGGCCTACAGATGACTCCACTCCCACTATCAGGGCAGTGCCTACAGGTGACTCCATTCCCACTATCCAGCCTGGGCATACAGGTGACTCCAGCCCCACTATCCAGCCTGGGTCTACATGTGACTCCATTCCCAGTATCCAGCCTGGGCCTACAATTGACTCCACTTCCACTATACAGGCTGGGCCTAGAGCTGACTCCAGTCCCACTATCCAGGCTGTGCCGCAGGTGACTCCAGTCCCACTATCCAGCCTGTGCATACAGTTGACTCCAGTCCCACTCTCCAGCCTGGGCCTACAGGTGACTCCTTTCCCACTATCAAAACTGTGCCTGCAGGTGACACCTGTCCCAGTATACAGCCTGGGCCTACAGGTGACTCCTCTCCCACTATCAAAACTGTGCCTACAGGTGACACCTGTCCCAGTATACAGCCTGGGCCTACAGGTGACTCCAGTCCCACTATCCAGCCTGGGCATACAGGTGACTCCAGTCCGACTTTCCATCCTGGGCCTACAGGTAACTCCAGTCCCACTATCCAGCCTGGGCCTACAGGTGACTCCAGTCCCACTATCCAGCCTATGCCGACATGTGACTCCAGTCCAACTATCCAGCCTGGGCGTACAATTGAATCCAGTCCCACTATCCAGCCTGGGCCTGCTGTTGACACCAGTCCCACTCTCCTGCCTGGGCCTAGAGGTGGCTCCAGTCCCACTATCCAGCCTGGGCCTACAGATGATTCGAGACCCACTAATCAGCCTGTTCCTACAGGTGAATCCAGTCCCGCTATCCAGCCTGGGCCTACAGGTGACTCCAGTCCCACTATCCAGCCTGGGCCGACAGCTGATTCCAGCCCACTATCCAGCCTGGGCCTACAGGTGACTCCAGTCCCACTATCCAGCCTGGGCATACAGGTGACTCCAGTCCGACTTTCCACCCTGGGCCTACAGGTAACTCCACTCCCTGTATCCAGCCTGAGACTACAGGTGTCTCCAGTCCCACCATCCAGCCAGGTCCTACAGGTGACTGCAGTCCCACTATCCAGCCTGGGCCTACAGGTGACTCCCGTCCCACTATCCAACCTGGGCCTGCAGGTGACTCCATTCCCACTATCCAGCATGGGTCTACAGGTGACTCCACTCCCAATATCCAGCGTGGGCTTGTAGGTGACTCCACTCCCACTATCCTGCTTGTGCCTACAAGTAACTCCAGTCCCAGTATCCATTCTGGGCTTGCAGTTGTCTCCAACCCCACTATCCAGGCTGGGCCTACAGGTGACTCCACTCCCACTATCCAGGCTGGGTCTACAGCTTACTCGATTCCCACTATCCAGCTTGGTCCTACAGGTGAATCCAGTCCAACTATCCAGCCTGGGGCCACAGGTTACTCCACTCCCACTATCCAACTTTGGCCAACAGAGGACTCCAGGAACACTCTCCAGCCTGGGCCTACAGGTGACAACTGTCCCACTATCCAGCCTGGGCCTACAGGTGACTCCATTCCCAAAATCCAGCCTGGGGCTATAGGTGACGCCACTACCATTATCCAGGCTTGACCTGCAGGTGACTCAAGTTGCACTATCCAGCATGTGCCTACAGGAACCTCCAGTCCCACTATCCTGCCTGTGCCTACAGGTAGCTCCAGTCCGACTATACAGTTTGGGCCCACAAGGTGAATCCATTCCCACTATCCAGCCCTAGCCGACAGGTGACTCCACTCCTACTTTCCAGCCTGGGCCTACAGCTGACTCCAGTCGCACACTCCAGCCTGGGCCTACAGTTGACTCCAGTCCCACTGTCCAGCCTGGGCCTTCAGGTGAGTCCCGTCACATTATCCAGCCTGGGCCTGCAGGTGAATCCATTCCCACTATCCAGCCTGGGACTACAGGTGACACCACTCCCTATATGCAGCCTGGGCCTATATGTAACTCCACTCCCACTATCCAGCTTGGGCATACAAGTGACGCTTGTCCCACTATCCAGCCTGGGCCTATATGTGACTCCATTCCCAGTATCCAGCCTGGGCCTACAAGTGACTCCACTTCCACTACACAGGCTGGGCCTACAGTTGACTCTAGTCCCACTATCCAGCCCGGGCCTACAGTTGACTCCAGTCCCACTATCCAGCCTGAGCCTACAGGTGACTCTAGTCCCACTATCCAGCCAGGTCCAACAGGTGACTGCAGTTCCACTATCAAGCCTGGGCCTACAGGTAACCCCAGTCCCACTATACAATCTGGGCCTATAGGTGACTCCGCTCCCACTGTCCAGCCTGGGCCTACAGGTGATTCCAGTCCCACTATCCAGCCTGGGCTTGCAGGTGATTCCAGTCGCACTATCCAGCCTGGGCCTACAGGTGACTCCAGTCCCACTATCCAGGCTGGGCCCACAGGTAACTCCAGAACCACTATCCTACCTGTGCCTACAGGTAGCTCCAGTCCGACTGCTGTTTGGGACTACAGGTGAATCCACTTCCACTATCCAGCCTGGGCCTACAAGTCACTCGACTTCCACGATACAGGCTGGGGCTGCGGTTGACTCCAGTCCCACTATCCAGTCTCTGCCTGCAGGTGACTCCAGTCCCACTATCCAGCCTGGGCCTACAGTTGACTCCAGTCCCACTATCAAGTCTCTGCCTATAGGTGACTCCACTCCCACTGTCCAGCCTGGGCCTTCAGGTGACTCCCGTCCCATTATTCAGCCTGGGACTGCAGGTGACTCCATTCCCACTATCCAGCCTGGGCCTACAGTTGACTCCAGTCCCACTCTCCTGCCTGGGCCTACAGGTGACTCCTCTCCCACTATCAAAACTGTGCCTACAGGTGACACCTGTCCCAGTATACAGCCTGGGCCTACAGGTGACTCCAGTCCCACTATCCAGCCTGGGTCGACATGTGACTCCATTCCCAGTAGCCAGCCTGGGCCTACAAGTAACTCCACTTCCACTATACAGGCTGGGCCTAGAGCTGACTCCAGTCCCACTATCCAGGCTGTGCCTGCAGGTGACTCCAGTCCCACTATCCAGCCTGGGCCTACAGTTGACTCCAGTCCCACTCTCCAGCCTGGGCCTACAGGTGACTCCTCTCCCACTATCAAAACTGTGCCTACAGGTGACACCTGTCCCAGTATACAGCCTGGGCCTACAGGTGACTCCAGTCCCACTATCCAGCCTGGGCATACAGGTGACTCCAGTCCGACTTTCCACCCTGGGCCTACAGGTAACTCCAGTCCCACTATCCAGCCTGGGCCTACAGGTAACTCCACTCCCAGTATCCAGCCTGAGACTACAGGTGTCTCCAGTCCCACCATCCAACCAGGTCCTACAGGTGACTGCAGTCCCACTATCCAGCCTGGGCCTACAGGTGATTCCTGTCCCACTATCCAACCTGGGCCTGCAGGTGACTCCATTCCCACTATCCAGCATGGGTCTACAGGTGACTCCACTCCCACTATCCTGCATGTGCCTACAAGTAACTCCAGTCCCAGTATCCATTCTGGGCTTGCAGTTGGCTCCAACCCCACTATCCAGGCTGGGCGTACAGGTGACTCCACTCCCACTATCCAGGCTGGGTCTACAGCTTACTCGATTCCCACTATCCAGCTTAGTCCTACAGGTAAATCCAGTCCAACTATCCAGCCTGGGGCCACAGGTTACTCCACTCCCACTATCCAACTTTGGCCAACAGAGGACTCCTGGAACACTCTCCAGCCTGGGCCTACAGGTGACAACTGTCCCACTATCCAGCCTGGGCCTACAGGTGACTCCATTCCCAAAATCCAGCCTGGGGCTATAGGTGACTCCACTCTCATTATCCAGGCTTGACCTGCAGGTGACTCAAGTTGCACTGTCCAGCATGTGCCTACAGGAACCTCCACTCCCACTATCCTGCCTGTGCCTACAGTTAGCTCCAGTCCGACTATACAGTTTGGGCCCCAAGGTGAATCCATTCCCACTATCCAGTCTGTGCCTACAGGTGACTCCACTCCTAATTTCCAGCCTGGGCCTACAGTTGACTCCAGTCCCACTGTCCAGCCTGGGCCTTCAGGTGAGTCCCATCACATTATCCAGCCTGGGCCTGCAGGTGAACCCATTCCCACTATACAGCCATGGGCTACAGGTGACACCACTCCCTATATGCAGCCTGGGCCTATATGTAACTCCACTCCCACTATCCAGCTTGAGCGTACAAGTGATGCTTGTCCCACTATCCAGCCTGGGCCTATATGTGACTCCATTCCCAGTATCCAGCCTGGGCCTACAAGTGACTCCACTTCCACTACACAGGCTGGGCCAACAGTTGACTCCAGTCCCACTATCCAGCCCGGGCCTACAGTTGACTCCAGTCCCACTATCCAGTCTGAGCCTACATGTGACTCCAGTCCCACTATCCAGCCAGGTCCTACAGGTGACTGCAGTTCCACTATCAAGCCTGGGCCTACAGGTGACTCCAGCCCCACTATACAATCTGGGCATTTAGGTGACTCCGCTCCCACTGTCCAGCCTGGGCCTTCAGGTGACTCCCGTCCCATTATCCAGCCTGGGCCTGCAGGTGACTCCATTCCCAATATCCAGCCTGGGCCTACAGGTGACTCCACACCCAATATCCAGCCTGGGCCTATAGGTGACTCCACCCCCACTATCCTGCCTGTGCCTACAAGTAACTCCAGTCCCACTATCCAGTCTGGGACTATAGTTGACTCCACCCCCACTATCCAGGCTGGGCCTACAGGTTACTCCAGTCCCACTATCCGGCCTGGGCCTACAGGTGACTCCAGTCCCACTATCCAGTCTGGGCCTACATTTGACTCCACTCCCACTGTCCAGGCTGGGCCTACAGGTTACTCGATTCCCGCTATCCAGCTTGGGCCAACAGGTGACTCCAGTCCAACTATCGAGCTGGGGTCCACAGGTTACTCCTTTCCCACTATCCAACTTAGGCCCACAGATGAATCCAGGTCCAGTCTCCTGCCTGGGCCTAGAGGTGACAACTGACCCACTATCCAGCCTGGGCCTACAGGTGACTGCAGTCACACTATCCAGGCTGGGCCTACAGGTGACCCCAGTCACACTGTACAGCCTGGGCCTACAGGTGACTCCACTCCAACTATCCAGCTTGGGCCTACAGATGACTCCACTCCCACTATCAGGGCAGTGCCTACAGGTGACTCGAGTCCTAATATCCAGCCTGGGCCTACAGGTGATTCCAGTCCCACTATGCAGCCTGGGCTTACAGGTGATTCCAGTCGGACTATCCAGCCAGGGCCTACAGGTGACTCCAGTCCCACTATCCAGGCTGGGCCCACAGGTAACTCCAGAACCACTATCCTACCTGTGCCTACAGGTAGCTCCAGTCCGACTGTGCAGTTTGGGACTACAGGTGACTCCACTTCCACTATCCAGCCTGGGCCTACAAGTGACTCGACTTCCACTATACAGGCTGGGGCTGCAGTTGACTCCAGTCCCACTATCCAGTCTCTGCCTGCAGGTGACTCCAGTCCCACTATCCAGCCTGGGCCTACAGTTGACTCCAGTCACACTATACAATCTGTGCCTATAGTTGACTCCACTCCCACTGTCCAGCCTGGGCCTTCAGGTGACTCCTGTCCCATTATTCAGCCTGGGACTGCAGGTGACTCCATTCCTACTATCCAGCCTGGGCCTACAGGTGACTCCAGGCCCACTATCCAGCCTGGGTCTACATGTGACTCCATTCCCAGTATCCAGCCTGGGCCTACAAGTGACTCCACTTCCACTATACAGGCTGGGCCTAGAGCTGACTCCAGTCCCACTATCCAGGCTGTGCCTGCAGGTGACTCCAGTCCCACTATCCAGCCTGGGCCTACAGTTGACTCCAGTCCCAATCTCCAGCCTGGGCCTACAGGTGACTCCTCTCCCACTATCAAAACTGTGCCTACAGGTGACACCTGTCCCAGTATACAGCCTGGGCCTACAGGTGACTCCAGTCCCACTATCCAGCCTGAGCATACAGGTGACTCCAGTCCGACTTTCCATCCTGGGCCTACAGGTAACTCCAGTCCCAATATCCAGCCTGGGCCTACAGGTGACTCCAGTCCCACTATCCAGCCTTTGCCGACATGTGACTCCAGTCCAACTATCCAGCCTGGGCGTACAATTGAATCCAGTCCCACTATCCAGCCTGGGACTGCTGTTGACACCAGTCCCACTCTCCTGCCTGGGCCTAGAGGTGACTCCAATCCCACTATCCAGCCTGGGCCTACAGATGATTCGAGACCCACTAATCAGCCTGTTCCTACAGGTGACTCTAGTCCCACTATCAAGCCTGTGCCTACAGGTGAATCCAGTCCCGCTATCCAGCCTGGGCCGACAGGTGACTCCAGTCCCACTATCCAGCCTATGCATAAAGGTGACTCCATTCCCTGTATCCAGCCTGGACCTACATTTGACTCCAGTCTCACACTCCAGCCTGGGCCTACAGGTGACTCCTGCCTCACTGCCCAGCCTGGGAATACTGGTGACTTCAGTCACACTATCCAGCCTGTGCCTACAGGTGACTGCAGTCCCACTATCCAGTTGGGCCTACAGGTGACTCCACTCCCACTATCCAGCCTGGGCCTACAGGTGACTCCTGTCCCACTATCCAGCCTGGGCCAACAGGCGACTCCAGTGCCATGATCCAGCCTTTGCCTACAGCTGATTGAAGTCCCACTATCCAGGCTGGGCCTACAGGTGACTGCAGTCCCACTATCCAGCCTGGGCGTACAGGTGACTCCACCCCAATATCCAACCTGGGCCTACAGATGACTCCAGTCCCACTATCCAGCCTGAGCCTACAGGTCACTCCAGTCCCACAATCCAGGATGGGCCTACAGGTGACTGCAGTCCCACTATCAAGTTTGGGCCTACAGATGTCTCCAGTCCCACTATCCAGCCTGGGTCTACAGGTGATTCCATTCGCACTATCCTGCCTGGGCCTACAGGTGACTCCAGTCCCACTATCCAGGCTGGGCCCACAGGTAACTCCAGTCCCTCTATCCTGCCTGTGCCTACAGGTAGCTCCAGTCTGACGATACAGTTTCAGACTACAAGTGACTCCACCCACACTGTCCAGGCTGGGCCTACAGGTGTCTCCAGTCCCTCTATCCAACCTGGAACTACAGGTGAGTCCAGTCCCACTATCCAGGCTGGGCCTACAGACGACTCCAGTCGCACTATCCAGCCTGTGCCTACAGGTAACTCCAGTCCCACGATCCAGCCTGTGCCATCATGTGACTCCAGTCCAACTATTCAGCCTGGGCGTACGTGTGACCCCAGTCCAACTATCCAGCCTGTGACTGCAGGTAACTCCAGACCCACTATCTAGCCTGGGCCTACAGGTGACTCTACTCCCACTGTCCAGCCTGGGCCTACAGGTGTGTCCAGTCCCACTATCCAGCCTGGGCCTACAGCTGGCTCCAGTCCCTCTATCCAGCCTGGGCCTACAAGTGACTCCACTCCCAATATCCAACCTGGGCCCACAGGTGACCCCAGTCCTACTATCCAGACTGGGCCCACAGGAGGGTCCAGTCCCAAAATCCAGCCTTAGCCTACATTTGACTGCATTCCCACTAACCAGTCTAGGCCTACAGGTGTCTCAAAACCCACTACACAGGCTGGGCCGACATGTGACTCCAGTCCCACTATCCAGCCTGGGGCTACAAGTGACTCCAGTCCCACTATCCAGCCTTGGACTACAGGTGACTCCAGTCCAACAAACCAGCCTGGGCCTACAGGGGGCACCAGTCCCACTATCCAGCCTGATCCTACTGGTGACTGCAGTCCCACTATCCAGCCTGGGCCTACAGGTGACTCCAGTCCCACTATCCAGCCTGTGCCTACAGGTGACTCCAGTCCAACTATCCAGCCTGGGACTACAATTGACTCCAGTCCCAATATCCAGCCTGGGCCTATAGGAGACTCCAGTCCCACTATCCTGCTTGGGCCTGCAGGTGACTCCATTCCCACTATCCAACCTTGGACTACAGGTGACTCCAGTCCAACTATCCAGCCTGGGCCTACAGCTGACTCTACACCCACTGTCCAGCCTGGGCCTACAGGTGAGTCCAGTCCAACAAACCAGCCTGGGCCTACAGGGGGCACCAGTCCCACTATCCAGCCTGATCCTACTGGTGACTGCAGTCCCACTATCCAGCCTGGGCCTACAGGTGACTCCAGTCCCACTATCCAGCCTGTGCCTACAGGTGACTCCAGTCCAACTATCCAGCCTGGGACTACAATTGACTCCAGTCCCAATATCCAGCCTGGGCCTATAGGAGACTCCAGTCCCACTATCCTGCTTGGGCCTGCAGGTGACTCCATTCCCACTATCCAACCTTGGACTACAGGTGACTCCAGTCCAACTATCCAGCCTGGGCCTACAGCTGACTCTACACCCACTGTCCAGCCTGGGCCTACAGGTGAGTCCAGTCACACTATCCAGCCTGGGCCTGCAGCTGACTCCTGTCACTCTCTCCAGCCTGGGCCTACAGGTGACTCCACTACCACTATCCAACCTGGGCCTACAGGTGACCCCAGTCCCACTATCCAGCCTGGGCCCACAGGAGAGTCCAGTCCAAAATCCAGCCTTAGCCTACATTTGACTGCATTCCCACTATCCAGCCTGGGCCTACAGGTGACTCCCGTTCCACTATCCAGCCTGGGCCTGCAGGTGACTCCATTCCCATTATCCAGCCTGGGCCTACAGGTGACTCCACTCCCACTGTCCAGGCTGGGTCTACAGGTTACTCGATTCCCGCTATCCAGCTTGGGCCAACAGGTGACTCCAGTCCAACTATCGAGCTGGGGTCCACAGGTTACTCCTCTCCCACTATCCAACTTGGGCCCACAGATGAATCCAGGTCCAGTCTCCTGCCTGGGCCTAGAGGTGACAACTGACCCACTATCCAGCCTGGGCTTACAGGTGATTCCAGTCGCACTATCCAGCCTGGGCCTACAGGTGACTCCAGTCCCACTATACAGGCTGGGCCCGCAGGTAACTCCAGAACCACTATCCTACCTGTGCCTACAGGTAGCTCCAGTCCGACTGCAATTTGGGACTACAGGTGACTCCACTTCCACTATCCAGCCTGGGCCTACAAGTGATTCGACTTCCACTATACAGGCTGGGGCTGCAGTTGACTCCAGTCCCACTATCCAGTCTCTGCCTCCAGGTGACTCCAGTCCCACTATCCAGCCTTGGCCTACAGTTGACTCCAGTCCCACTATACAATCTGTGCCTATTGGTGACTCCACTCCCACTGTCCAGCCTGGGCCTTCAGGTGACTCCCGTCCCATTATTCTGCCTGGGACTGCAGGTGACTCCATTCCCACTATCCAGCCTGGGCCTACAGTTGACTCCAGTCCCACTCTCCTGCCTGGGCCTACAGGTGACTCCTCTCCCACTATCAAAACTGTGCCTACAGGTGACACCTCATAGAGTCATAGAGTTTTACAGCACAGAAAGAGGCCCTTCGGCCCATCGTGTCTGCGCCGCCCAGTATACAGCCTGGGCCTACAGGTGACTCCAGTCCCACTATCCAGCCTGGGTCTACATGTGACTCCATTCCCAGTAGCCAGCCTGGGCCTACAAGTAACTCCACTTCCACTATACAGGCTGGGCCTAGAGCTGACTCCAGTCCCACTATCCAGGCTGTGCCTGCAGGTGACTCCAGTCCCACTATCCAGCCTGGGCCTACAGTTGACTCCAGTCCCACTCTCCAGCCTGGGCCTACAGGTGACTCCTCTCCCACTATCAAAACTGTGCCTACAGGTGACACCTGTCCCAGTATACAGCCTGGGCCTACAGGTGACTCCAGTCCCACTATCCAGCCTGGGCATACAGGTGACTCAAGTCCGACTTTCCACCCTGGGCCTACAGGTAACTCCAGTCCCACTATCCAGCCTGGGCCTACAGGTAACTCCACTCCCAGTATCCAGCCTGAGACTACAGGTGTCTCCAGTCCCACCATCCAACCAGGTCCTACAGGTGACTGCAGTCCCACTATCCAGCCTGGGCCTACAGGTGATTCCTGTCCCACTATCCAGCCTGGGCCTGCAGGTGACTCCATTCCCACTATCCAGCATGGGTCTACAGGTGACTCCACTCCCACTATCCTGCATGTGCCTACAAGTAACTCCAGTCCCAGTACCCATTCTGGGCTTGCAGTTGGCTCCAACCCCACTATCCAGGCTGGGCGTACAGGTGACTCCACTCCCACTATCCAGGCTGGGTCTACAGCTTACTCGATTCCCACTATCCAGCTTGGTCCTACAGGTAAATCCAGTCCAACTATCCAGCCTGGGGCCACAGGTTACTCCACTCCCACTATCCAACTTTGGCCAACAGAGGACTCCTGGAACACTCTCCAGCCTGGGCCTACAGGTAACTCCAGTCCCACGATCCAGCCTGTGCCATCATGTGACTCCAGTCCAACTATTCAGCCTGGGCGTACGTGTGACCCCAGTCCAACTATCCAGCCTGTGACTGCAGGTAACTCCAGACCCACTATCTAGCCTGGGCCTACAGGTGACTCTACTCCCACTGTCCAGCCTGGGCCTACAGGTGTGTCCAGTCCCACTATCCAGCCTGGGCCTACAGCTGGCTCCAGTCCCTCTATCCAGCCTGGGCCTACAAGTGACTCCACTCCCAATATCCAACCTGGGCCTACAGGTGACCCCAGTCCTACTATCCAGACTGGGCCCACAGGAGGGTCCAGTCCCAAAATCCAGCCTTAGCCTACATTTGACTGCATTCCCACTAACCAGTCTAGGCTTACAGGTGTCTCAAAACCCACTACACAGGCTGGGCCGACATGTGACTCCAGTCCCACTATCCAGCCTGGGGCTACAAGTGACTCCAGTCCCACTATCCAGCCTTGGACTACAGGTGACTCCAGTCCAACAAACCAGCCTGGGCCTACAGGGGGCACCAGTCCCACTATCCAGCCTGATCCTACTGGTGACTGCAGTCCCACTATCCAGCCTGGGCCAACAGGTGACTCCAGTCCCACTATCCAGCCTGTGCCTACAGGTGACTCCAGTCCAACTATCCAGCCTGGGACTACAATTGACTCCAGTCCCAATATCCAGCCTGGGCCTATAGGAGACTCCAGTCCCACTATCCTGCTTGGGCCTGCAGGTGACTCCATTCCCACTATCCAACCTTGGACTACAGGTGACTCCAGTCCAACTATCCAGCCTGGGCCTACAGCTGACTCTACACCCACTGTCCAGCCTGGGCCTACAGGTGAGTCCAGTCCAACAAACCAGCCTGGGCCTACAGGGGGCACCAGTCCCACTATCCAGCCTGATCCTACTGGTGACTGCAGTCCCACTATCCAGCCTGGGCCTACAGGTGACTCCAGTCCCACTATCCAGCCTGTGCCTACAGGTGACTCCAGTCCAACTATCCAGCCTGGGACTACAATTGACTCCAGTCCCAATATCCAGCCTGGGCCTATAGGAGACTCCAGTCCCACTATCCTGCTTGGGCCTGCAGGTGACTCCATTCCCACTATCCAACCTTGGACTACAGGTGACTCCAGTCCAACTATCCAGCCTGGGCCTACAGCTGACTCTACACCCACTGTCCAGCCTGGGCCTACAGGTGAGTCCAGTCACACTATCCAGCCTGGGCCTGCAGCTGACTCCTGTCACTCTCTCCAGCCTGGGCCTACAGGTGACTCCACTACCACTATCCAACCTGGGCCTACAGGTGACCCCAGTCCCACTATCCAGCCTGGGCCCACAGGAGAGTCCAGTCCAAAATCCAGCCTTAGCCTACATTTGACTGCATTCCCACTATCCAGCCTGGGCCTACAGGTGACTCCCGTCCCACTATCCAGCCTGGGCCTGCAGGTGACTCCATTCCCATTATCCAGCCTGGGCCTACAGGTGACTCCACTCCCACTGTCCAGGCTGGGTCTACAGGTTACTCGATTCCCGCTATCCAGCTTGGGCCAACAGGTGACTCCAGTCCAACTATCGAGCTGGGGTCCACAGGTTACTCCTCTCCCACTATCCAACTTGGGCCCACAGATGAATCCAGGTCCAGTCTCCTGCCTGGGCCTAGAGGTGACAACTGACCCACTATCCAGCCTGGGCTTACAGGTGATTCCAGCCGCACTATCCAGCCTGGGCCTACAGGTGACTCCAGTCCCACTATACAGGCTGGGCCTGCAGGTAACTCCAGAACCACTATCCTACCTGTGCCTACAGGTAGCTCCAGTCCGACTGCAATTTGGGACTGCAGGTGACTCCACTTCCACTATCCAGCCTGGGCCTACA
Organism: Somniosus microcephalus; assembly: GCF_052327205.1. Classification (NCBI taxonomy): domain Eukaryota; kingdom Metazoa; phylum Chordata; class Chondrichthyes; order Squaliformes; family Somniosidae; genus Somniosus; species Somniosus microcephalus. The sequence goes on along the minus strand of NC_140999.1, from coordinate 81,486,776 downwards.
AGTGACTCGACTTCCACTATACAGGCTGGGGCTGCAGTTGACTCCAGTCCCACTATCCAGTCTCTGCCTCCAGGTGACTCCAGTCCCACTATACAGGCTGGGCCTACAGTTGACTCCAGTCCCACTATACAATCTGTGCCTATAGGTGACTCCACTCCCACTGTCCAGCCTGGGCCTTCAGGTGACTCCCGTCCCATTATTCAGCCTGGGACTGCAGGTGACTCCATTCCCACTATCCAGCCTGGGCCTACAGGTGACTCCAGTCCCACTATCCAGCCTGGGTCTATATGTGACTCCATTCCCAGTATCCAGCCTGGGCCTACAAGTGACTCCACTTCCACTATACAGGCTGGGCCTAGAGCTGACTCCAGTCCCACTATCCAGGCTGTGCCTGCAGGTGACTGCAGTCCCACTATCCGGCCTGGGCCTACAGTTGACTCCAGTCCCACTCTCCAGCCTGGGCCTACAGGTGACTCCTCTCCCACTATCAAAAATGTGCCTACAGGTGACACCTGTCCCAGTATACAGCCTGGGGCTACAGGTGACTCCAGTCCCACTATCCAGCCTGGGCATACAGGTGACTCCAGTCCAACTTTCCACCCTGGGCCTACAGGTAACTCCAGTCCCACTATCCAGCCTGGGCCTACAGGTAACTCCACTCCCAGTATCCAGCCTGAGACTACAGGTGTCTCCAGTCCCACCATCCAGCCAGGTCCTACAGGTGACTGCAGTCCCACTATCCAGCCTGGGCCTACAGGTGACTCCCGTCCCACTATCCAACCTGGGCCTGCAGGTGACTCCATTCCCACTATCCAGCATGGGTCTACAGGTGACTCCACTCCCAATATCCAGCGTGGGCTTGTAGGTGACTCCACTCCCACTATCCTGCATGTGCCTACAAGTAACTCCAGTCCCAGTATCCATTCTGGGCTTGCAGTTGGCTCCAACCCCACTATCCAGGCTGGGCGTACAGGTGACTCCACTCCCACTATCCAGGCTGGGTCTACAGCTTACTCGATTCCCACTATCCAGCTTAGTCCTACAGGTAAATCCAGTCCAACTATCCAGCCTGGGGCCACAGGTTACTCCACTCCCACTATCCAACTTTGGCCAACAGAGGACTCCTGGAACACTCTCCAGCCTGGGCCTACAGGTGACAACTGTCCCACTATCCAGCCTGGGCCTACAGGTGACTCCATTCCCAAAATCCAGCCTGGGGCTATAGGTGACTCCACTCTCATTATCCAGGCTTGACCTGCAGGTGACTCAAGTTGCACTGTCCAGCATGTGCCTACAGGAACCTCCACTCCCACTATCCTGCCTGTGCCTACAGTTAGCTCCAGTCCGACTATACAGTTTGGGCCCCAAGGTGAATCCATTCCCACTATCCAGTCTGTGCCTACAGGTGACTCCACTCCTAATTTCCAGCCTGGGCCTACAGTTGACTCCAGTCCCACTGTCCAGCCTGGGCCTTCAGGTGAGTCCCATCACATTATCCAGCCTGGGCCTGCAGGTGAACCCATTCCCACTATACAGCCATGGGCTACAGGTGACACCACTCCCTATATGCAGCCTGGGCCTATATGTAACTCCACTCCCACTATCCAGCTTGAGCGTACAAGTGATGCTTGTCCCACTATCCAGCCTGGGCCTATATGTGACTCCATTCCCAGTATCCAGCCTGGGCCTACAAGTGACTCCACTTCCACTACACAGGCTGGGCCAACAGTTGACTCCAGTCCCACTATCCAGCCCGGGCCTACAGTTGACTCCAGTCCCACTATCCAGTCTGAGCCTACATGTGACTCCAGTCCCACTATCCAGCCAGGTCCTACAGGTGACTGCAGTTCCACTATCAAGCCTGGGCCTACAGGTGACTCCAGCCCCACTATACAATCTGGGCATTTAGGTGACTCCGCTCCCACTGTCCAGCCTGGGCCTTCAGGTGACTCCCGTCCCATTATCCAGCCTGGGCCTGCAGGTGACTCCATTCCCAATATCCAGCCTGGGCCTACAGGTGACTCCACACCCAATATCCAGCCTGGGCCTATAGGTGACTCCACCCCCACTATCCTGCCTGTGCCTACAAGTAACTCCAGTCCCACTATCCAGTCTGGGACTATAGTTGACTCCACCCCCACTATCCAGGCTGGGCCTACAGGTTACTCCAGTCCCACTATCCGGCCTGGGCCTACAGGTGACTCCAGTCCCACTATCCAGTCTGGGCCTACATTTGACTCCACTCCCACTGTCCAGGCTGGGCCTACAGGTTACTCGATTCCCGCTATCCAGCTTGGGCCAACAGGTGACTCCAGTCCAACTATCGAGCTGGGGTCCACAGGTTACTCCTTTCCCACTATCCAACTTAGGCCCACAGATGAATCCAGGTCCAGTCTCCTGCCTGGGCCTAGAGGTGACAACTGACCCACTATCCAGCCTGGGCCTACAGGTGACTGCAGTCACACTATCCAGGCTGGGCCTACAGGTGACCCCAGTCACACTGTACAGCCTGGGCCTACAGGTGACTCCACTCCAACTATCCAGCTTGGGCCTACAGATGACTCCACTCCCACTATCAGGGCAGTGCCTACAGGTGACTCGAGTCCTAATATCCAGCCTGGGCCTACAGGTGATTCCAGTCCCACTATGCAGCCTGGGCTTACAGGTGATTCCAGTCGGACTATCCAGCCAGGGCCTACAGGTGACTCCAGTCCCACTATCCAGGCTGGGCCCACAGGTAACTCCAGAACCACTATCCTACCTGTGCCTACAGGTAGCTCCAGTCCGACTGTGCAGTTTGGGACTACAGGTGACTCCACTTCCACTATCCAGCCTGGGCCTACAAGTGACTCGACTTCCACTATACAGGCTGGGGCTGCAGTTGACTCCAGTCCCACTATCCAGTCTCTGCCTGCAGGTGACTCCAGTCCCACTATCCAGCCTGGGCCTACAGTTGACTCCAGTCACACTATACAATCTGTGCCTATAGTTGACTCCACTCCCACTGTCCAGCCTGGGCCTTCAGGTGACTCCTGTCCCATTATTCAGCCTGGGACTGCAGGTGACTCCATTCCTACTATCCAGCCTGGGCCTACAGGTGACTCCAGGCCCACTATCCAGCCTGGGTCTACATGTGACTCCATTCCCAGTATCCAGCCTGGGCCTACAAGTGACTCCACTTCCACTATACAGGCTGGGCCTAGAGCTGACTCCAGTCCCACTATCCAGGCTGTGCCTGCAGGTGACTCCAGTCCCACTATCCAGCCTGGGCCTACAGTTGACTCCAGTCCCAATCTCCAGCCTGGGCCTACAGGTGACTCCTCTCCCACTATCAAAACTGTGCCTACAGGTGACACCTGTCCCAGTATACAGCCTGGGCCTACAGGTGACTCCAGTCCCACTATCCAGCCTGAGCATACAGGTGACTCCAGTCCGACTTTCCATCCTGGGCCTACAGGTAACTCCAGTCCCAATATCCAGCCTGGGCCTACAGGTGACTCCAGTCCCACTATCCAGCCTTTGCCGACATGTGACTCCAGTCCAACTATCCAGCCTGGGCGTACAATTGAATCCAGTCCCACTATCCAGCCTGGGACTGCTGTTGACACCAGTCCCACTCTCCTGCCTGGGCCTAGAGGTGACTCCAATCCCACTATCCAGCCTGGGCCTACAGATGATTCGAGACCCACTAATCAGCCTGTTCCTACAGGTGACTCTAGTCCCACTATCAAGCCTGTGCCTACAGGTGAATCCAGTCCCGCTATCCAGCCTGGGCCGACAGGTGACTCCAGTCCCACTATCCAGCCTATGCATAAAGGTGACTCCATTCCCTGTATCCAGCCTGGACCTACATTTGACTCCAGTCTCACACTCCAGCCTGGGCCTACAGGTGACTCCTGCCTCACTGCCCAGCCTGGGAATACTGGTGACTTCAGTCACACTATCCAGCCTGTGCCTACAGGTGACTGCAGTCCCACTATCCAGTTGGGCCTACAGGTGACTCCACTCCCACTATCCAGCCTGGGCCTACAGGTGACTCCTGTCCCACTATCCAGCCTGGGCCAACAGGCGACTCCAGTGCCATGATCCAGCCTTTGCCTACAGCTGATTGAAGTCCCACTATCCAGGCTGGGCCTACAGGTGACTGCAGTCCCACTATCCAGCCTGGGCGTACAGGTGACTCCACCCCAATATCCAACCTGGGCCTACAGATGACTCCAGTCCCACTATCCAGCCTGAGCCTACAGGTCACTCCAGTCCCACAATCCAGGATGGGCCTACAGGTGACTGCAGTCCCACTATCAAGTTTGGGCCTACAGATGTCTCCAGTCCCACTATCCAGCCTGGGTCTACAGGTGATTCCATTCGCACTATCCTGCCTGGGCCTACAGGTGACTCCAGTCCCACTATCCAGGCTGGGCCCACAGGTAACTCCAGTCCCTCTATCCTGCCTGTGCCTACAGGTAGCTCCAGTCTGACGATACAGTTTCAGACTACAAGTGACTCCACCCACACTGTCCAGGCTGGGCCTACAGGTGTCTCCAGTCCCTCTATCCAACCTGGAACTACAGGTGAGTCCAGTCCCACTATCCAGGCTGGGCCTACAGACGACTCCAGTCGCACTATCCAGCCTGTGCCTACAGGTAACTCCAGTCCCACGATCCAGCCTGTGCCATCATGTGACTCCAGTCCAACTATTCAGCCTGGGCGTACGTGTGACCCCAGTCCAACTATCCAGCCTGTGACTGCAGGTAACTCCAGACCCACTATCTAGCCTGGGCCTACAGGTGACTCTACTCCCACTGTCCAGCCTGGGCCTACAGGTGTGTCCAGTCCCACTATCCAGCCTGGGCCTACAGCTGGCTCCAGTCCCTCTATCCAGCCTGGGCCTACAAGTGACTCCACTCCCAATATCCAACCTGGGCCCACAGGTGACCCCAGTCCTACTATCCAGACTGGGCCCACAGGAGGGTCCAGTCCCAAAATCCAGCCTTAGCCTACATTTGACTGCATTCCCACTAACCAGTCTAGGCCTACAGGTGTCTCAAAACCCACTACACAGGCTGGGCCGACATGTGACTCCAGTCCCACTATCCAGCCTGGGGCTACAAGTGACTCCAGTCCCACTATCCAGCCTTGGACTACAGGTGACTCCAGTCCAACAAACCAGCCTGGGCCTACAGGGGGCACCAGTCCCACTATCCAGCCTGATCCTACTGGTGACTGCAGTCCCACTATCCAGCCTGGGCCTACAGGTGACTCCAGTCCCACTATCCAGCCTGTGCCTACAGGTGACTCCAGTCCAACTATCCAGCCTGGGACTACAATTGACTCCAGTCCCAATATCCAGCCTGGGCCTATAGGAGACTCCAGTCCCACTATCCTGCTTGGGCCTGCAGGTGACTCCATTCCCACTATCCAACCTTGGACTACAGGTGACTCCAGTCCAACTATCCAGCCTGGGCCTACAGCTGACTCTACACCCACTGTCCAGCCTGGGCCTACAGGTGAGTCCAGTCCAACAAACCAGCCTGGGCCTACAGGGGGCACCAGTCCCACTATCCAGCCTGATCCTACTGGTGACTGCAGTCCCACTATCCAGCCTGGGCCTACAGGTGACTCCAGTCCCACTATCCAGCCTGTGCCTACAGGTGACTCCAGTCCAACTATCCAGCCTGGGACTACAATTGACTCCAGTCCCAATATCCAGCCTGGGCCTATAGGAGACTCCAGTCCCACTATCCTGCTTGGGCCTGCAGGTGACTCCATTCCCACTATCCAACCTTGGACTACAGGTGACTCCAGTCCAACTATCCAGCCTGGGCCTACAGCTGACTCTACACCCACTGTCCAGCCTGGGCCTACAGGTGAGTCCAGTCACACTATCCAGCCTGGGCCTGCAGCTGACTCCTGTCACTCTCTCCAGCCTGGGCCTACAGGTGACTCCACTACCACTATCCAACCTGGGCCTACAGGTGACCCCAGTCCCACTATCCAGCCTGGGCCCACAGGAGAGTCCAGTCCAAAATCCAGCCTTAGCCTACATTTGACTGCATTCCCACTATCCAGCCTGGGCCTACAGGTGACTCCCGTTCCACTATCCAGCCTGGGCCTGCAGGTGACTCCATTCCCATTATCCAGCCTGGGCCTACAGGTGACTCCACTCCCACTGTCCAGGCTGGGTCTACAGGTTACTCGATTCCCGCTATCCAGCTTGGGCCAACAGGTGACTCCAGTCCAACTATCGAGCTGGGGTCCACAGGTTACTCCTCTCCCACTATCCAACTTGGGCCCACAGATGAATCCAGGTCCAGTCTCCTGCCTGGGCCTAGAGGTGACAACTGACCCACTATCCAGCCTGGGCTTACAGGTGATTCCAGTCGCACTATCCAGCCTGGGCCTACAGGTGACTCCAGTCCCACTATACAGGCTGGGCCCGCAGGTAACTCCAGAACCACTATCCTACCTGTGCCTACAGGTAGCTCCAGTCCGACTGCAATTTGGGACTACAGGTGACTCCACTTCCACTATCCAGCCTGGGCCTACAAGTGATTCGACTTCCACTATACAGGCTGGGGCTGCAGTTGACTCCAGTCCCACTATCCAGTCTCTGCCTCCAGGTGACTCCAGTCCCACTATCCAGCCTTGGCCTACAGTTGACTCCAGTCCCACTATACAATCTGTGCCTATTGGTGACTCCACTCCCACTGTCCAGCCTGGGCCTTCAGGTGACTCCCGTCCCATTATTCTGCCTGGGACTGCAGGTGACTCCATTCCCACTATCCAGCCTGGGCCTACAGTTGACTCCAGTCCCACTCTCCTGCCTGGGCCTACAGGTGACTCCTCTCCCACTATCAAAACTGTGCCTACAGGTGACACCTCATAGAGTCATAGAGTTTTACAGCACAGAAAGAGGCCCTTCGGCCCATCGTGTCTGCGCCGCCCAGTATACAGCCTGGGCCTACAGGTGACTCCAGTCCCACTATCCAGCCTGGGTCTACATGTGACTCCATTCCCAGTAGCCAGCCTGGGCCTACAAGTAACTCCACTTCCACTATACAGGCTGGGCCTAGAGCTGACTCCAGTCCCACTATCCAGGCTGTGCCTGCAGGTGACTCCAGTCCCACTATCCAGCCTGGGCCTACAGTTGACTCCAGTCCCACTCTCCAGCCTGGGCCTACAGGTGACTCCTCTCCCACTATCAAAACTGTGCCTACAGGTGACACCTGTCCCAGTATACAGCCTGGGCCTACAGGTGACTCCAGTCCCACTATCCAGCCTGGGCATACAGGTGACTCAAGTCCGACTTTCCACCCTGGGCCTACAGGTAACTCCAGTCCCACTATCCAGCCTGGGCCTACAGGTAACTCCACTCCCAGTATCCAGCCTGAGACTACAGGTGTCTCCAGTCCCACCATCCAACCAGGTCCTACAGGTGACTGCAGTCCCACTATCCAGCCTGGGCCTACAGGTGATTCCTGTCCCACTATCCAGCCTGGGCCTGCAGGTGACTCCATTCCCACTATCCAGCATGGGTCTACAGGTGACTCCACTCCCACTATCCTGCATGTGCCTACAAGTAACTCCAGTCCCAGTACCCATTCTGGGCTTGCAGTTGGCTCCAACCCCACTATCCAGGCTGGGCGTACAGGTGACTCCACTCCCACTATCCAGGCTGGGTCTACAGCTTACTCGATTCCCACTATCCAGCTTGGTCCTACAGGTAAATCCAGTCCAACTATCCAGCCTGGGGCCACAGGTTACTCCACTCCCACTATCCAACTTTGGCCAACAGAGGACTCCTGGAACACTCTCCAGCCTGGGCCTACAGGTAACTCCAGTCCCACGATCCAGCCTGTGCCATCATGTGACTCCAGTCCAACTATTCAGCCTGGGCGTACGTGTGACCCCAGTCCAACTATCCAGCCTGTGACTGCAGGTAACTCCAGACCCACTATCTAGCCTGGGCCTACAGGTGACTCTACTCCCACTGTCCAGCCTGGGCCTACAGGTGTGTCCAGTCCCACTATCCAGCCTGGGCCTACAGCTGGCTCCAGTCCCTCTATCCAGCCTGGGCCTACAAGTGACTCCACTCCCAATATCCAACCTGGGCCTACAGGTGACCCCAGTCCTACTATCCAGACTGGGCCCACAGGAGGGTCCAGTCCCAAAATCCAGCCTTAGCCTACATTTGACTGCATTCCCACTAACCAGTCTAGGCTTACAGGTGTCTCAAAACCCACTACACAGGCTGGGCCGACATGTGACTCCAGTCCCACTATCCAGCCTGGGGCTACAAGTGACTCCAGTCCCACTATCCAGCCTTGGACTACAGGTGACTCCAGTCCAACAAACCAGCCTGGGCCTACAGGGGGCACCAGTCCCACTATCCAGCCTGATCCTACTGGTGACTGCAGTCCCACTATCCAGCCTGGGCCAACAGGTGACTCCAGTCCCACTATCCAGCCTGTGCCTACAGGTGACTCCAGTCCAACTATCCAGCCTGGGACTACAATTGACTCCAGTCCCAATATCCAGCCTGGGCCTATAGGAGACTCCAGTCCCACTATCCTGCTTGGGCCTGCAGGTGACTCCATTCCCACTATCCAACCTTGGACTACAGGTGACTCCAGTCCAACTATCCAGCCTGGGCCTACAGCTGACTCTACACCCACTGTCCAGCCTGGGCCTACAGGTGAGTCCAGTCCAACAAACCAGCCTGGGCCTACAGGGGGCACCAGTCCCACTATCCAGCCTGATCCTACTGGTGACTGCAGTCCCACTATCCAGCCTGGGCCTACAGGTGACTCCAGTCCCACTATCCAGCCTGTGCCTACAGGTGACTCCAGTCCAACTATCCAGCCTGGGACTACAATTGACTCCAGTCCCAATATCCAGCCTGGGCCTATAGGAGACTCCAGTCCCACTATCCTGCTTGGGCCTGCAGGTGACTCCATTCCCACTATCCAACCTTGGACTACAGGTGACTCCAGTCCAACTATCCAGCCTGGGCCTACAGCTGACTCTACACCCACTGTCCAGCCTGGGCCTACAGGTGAGTCCAGTCACACTATCCAGCCTGGGCCTGCAGCTGACTCCTGTCACTCTCTCCAGCCTGGGCCTACAGGTGACTCCACTACCACTATCCAACCTGGGCCTACAGGTGACCCCAGTCCCACTATCCAGCCTGGGCCCACAGGAGAGTCCAGTCCAAAATCCAGCCTTAGCCTACATTTGACTGCATTCCCACTATCCAGCCTGGGCCTACAGGTGACTCCCGTCCCACTATCCAGCCTGGGCCTGCAGGTGACTCCATTCCCATTATCCAGCCTGGGCCTACAGGTGACTCCACTCCCACTGTCCAGGCTGGGTCTACAGGTTACTCGATTCCCGCTATCCAGCTTGGGCCAACAGGTGACTCCAGTCCAACTATCGAGCTGGGGTCCACAGGTTACTCCTCTCCCACTATCCAACTTGGGCCCACAGATGAATCCAGGTCCAGTCTCCTGCCTGGGCCTAGAGGTGACAACTGACCCACTATCCAGCCTGGGCTTACAGGTGATTCCAGCCGCACTATCCAGCCTGGGCCTACAGGTGACTCCAGTCCCACTATACAGGCTGGGCCCGCAGGTAACTCCAGAACCACTATCCTACCTGTGCCTACAGGTAGCTCCAGTCCGACTGCAATTTGGGACTGCAGGTGACTCCACTTCCACTATCCAGCCTGGGCCTACAAGTGACTCGACTTCCACTATACAGGCTGGGGCTGCAGTTGACTCCAGTCCCACTATCCAGTCTCTGCCTCCAGGTGACTCCAGTCCCACTATACAGGCTGGGCCTACAGTTGACTCCAGTCCCACTATACAATCTGTGCCTATAGGTGACTCCACTCCCACTGTCCAGCCTGGGCCTTCAGGTGACTCCCGTCCCATTATTCAGCCTGGGACTGCAGGTGACTCCATTCCCACTATCCAGCCTGGGCCTACAGGTGACTCCAGTCCCACTATCCAGCCTGGGTCTATATGTGACTCCATTCCCAGTATCCAGCCTGGGCCTACAAGTGACTCCACTTCCACTATACAGGCTGGGCCTAGAGCTGACTCCAGTCCCACTATCCAGGCTGTGCCTGCAGGTGACTGCAGTCCCACTATCCGGCCTGGGCCTACAGTTGACTCCAGTCCCACTCTCCAGCCTGGGCCTACAGGTGACTCCTCTCCCACTATCAAAAATGTGCCTACAGGTGACACCTGTCCCAGTATACAGCCTGGGGCTACAGGTGACTCCAGTCCCACTATCCAGCCTGGGCATACAGGTGACTCCAGTCCAACTTTCCACCCTGGGCCTACAGGTAACTCCAGTCCCACTATCCAGCCTGGGCCTACAGGTAACTCCACTCCCAGTATCCAGCCTGAGACTACAGGTGTCTCCAGTCCCACCATCCAGCCAGGTCCTACAGGTGACTGCAGTCCCACTATCCAGCCTGGGCCTACAGGTGACTCCCGTCCCACTATCCAACCTGGGCCTGCAGGTGACTCCATTCCCACTATCCAGCATGGGTCTACAGGTGACTCCACTCCCAATATCCAGCGTGGGCTTGTAGGTGACTCCACTCCCACTATCCTGCATGTGCCTACAAGTAACTCCAGTCCCAGTATCCATTCTGGGCTTGCAGTTGTCTCCAACCCCACTATCCAGGCTTGGCCTACAGGTGACTCCACTCCCACTATCCAGGCTGGGCCTACAGCTTACTCGATTCCCACTATCCAGCTTGGTCCTACAGGTGAATCCAGTCCAACTATCCAGCCTGGGGCCACAGGTTACTCCACTCCCACTATCCAACTTTGGCCAACAGAGGACTCCAGGAACACTCTCCAGCCTGGGCCTACAGGTGACAACTGTCCCACTATCCAGCCTGGGCCTACAGGTGACTCCATTCCCAAAATCCAGCCTGGGGCTATAGGTGACTCCACTCCCATTATCCAGGCTTGACCTGCAGGTGACTCAAGTTGCACTATCCGGCATGTGCCTACAGGAACCTCCAGTCCCACTATCCTGCCTGTGCCTACAGGTAGCTCCAGTCCGACTATACAGTTTGGGCCCACAAGGTGAATCCATTCCCACTATCCAGCCTGTGCCTACAGGTGGCTCCACTCCTACTTTCCAGCCTGGGCCTACAGCTGACTCCAGTCGCACACTCCAGCCTGGGCCTACAGTTGACACCAGTCCCACTGTCCAGACTGGGCCTTCAGGTGAGTCCCGTCACATTATCCAGCCTGGGCCTGCAGGTGAATCCATTCCCACTATCCAGCCTGGGACTACAGGTGACACCACTCCCTATATGCAGCCTGGGCCTAAATGTAACTCCACTCCCACTATGCAGCTTGGGCGTACAAGTGACGCCTGTCCCACTATCCAGCCTGGGCCTATATGTGACTCCATTCCCAGTATCCAGCCTGGGCCTACAAGTGACTCCACTTCCACTATCCAGCCCGAGCCTACAGTTGACTCCAGTCCCACTATCCAGCCTGAGCCTACAGGTGACTCCAGTCCCACTATCCAGCCAGGTCCTACAGGTGACTGCAGTTCCACTATCAAGCCTGGGCCTACAGGGGACTCCAGTCCCACTATACAATCTGGGCCTATAGCTGACTCCGCTCCCACTGTCCAGCCTGGGCCTTCAGGTGACTCCCGTCCCATTATCCAGCCTGGGCCTGCAGGTGACTCCATTCCCAATATCCAGCCTGGGCCTATAGGTGACTCCACTCCCACTATACTGCCTGTGCCTACAAGTAACTCCAGTCCCACTATCCAGTCTGGGCCTACAATTGACTCCACCCCCACTATCCAGGCTGGGCCTACATGTTACTCCAGTCCCACTATCCGGCCTGGGCCTACAGGTGACTCCAGTCCCACTATCCAGTCTGGGCCTACAGTTGACTCCACCCCCACTATCCAGGCTGGGCCTACAGGTTACTCCAGTCCCACTATCCGGCCTGGGCCTACAGATGACTCGAGTCCCACTCTCCAGTCTGGGCCTACAGGTGACTCCACTCCCACTATCCCGGCTGGACCTACAGGTGACTCCAGTCCCACTGTCCAGTCTGGGCCTACAGTTGACTCGGGAGAATATATAATGGAGAATAAGGAAATGGCAGACCAATTAAACTCATACTTTGGTTCTGTATTCACAAAGGAGGACACAAATAACCTCCCAGGAATATCGGCAAACATAGGGACTAATGAGAGGGAGGAGCTGACAGAAATTAGTATCTCTAGGGATATGGTGTTGGGTAAGTTGAGGGGACTGAAGGCCGACAAATCCCCGGGGCCTGATAAACTACATCCTAGGGTACTTAAGGAGGTGGCCCTGGAGATAGCAGATGCTCTAAGGATCATCTTCCGGAACTCCATTGACTCGGGAACAGTACCCGTGGATTGGAGGGTAGCTAATGTTACCCCAATATTTAAAAAGGGGGGTAGAGAGAAAGCAGGGAATTATAGACCAGTAAGCCTTACATCGGTTGTGGGCAAAATGCTAGAGTCCATTATTAAGGATAAAATAGCGGAGCACTTGACAAATGGGGAAAGGATCGGACAGAGTCAACATGGATTTACAAAGGGTAAATCGTGTTTGACTAATCTGCTGGAATTTTTTGAGGAGGTAACTGGTAGAATAGATGGGGGAGAGCCAGTGGATGTGGTGTACCTTGACTTCCAGAAAGCCTTCGATAAGGTTCCACACAAAAGATTATCATGCAAAATTAAGGCTCATGGGATTGGGGGCAAAGTATTAACGTGGATAGAGAACTGGTTGGCGGATAGAAAACAGAGAGTTGGAATAAACGGCTCGTTTTCGGAGTGGCAGGCAGTGACCAGCGGGGTGCCGCAAGGATCTGTCCTGGGACCCCAGCTGTTCACAATATATATAAATGATCTGGATCAGGGAATTGGATGCAATATTTCCAAATTCGCTGACGACACTAAACTAGGAGGAGGGGTGGGCTCTGATGAGGATGTCAGGAGGCTACAGTGCGATTTGGACAGGTTGGGGGAATGGGCGGATACGTGGCAGATGCACTATAATGTGGATAAATGCGAGGTTATCCACTTTGGGGGTAAAAACAGGAGGGTAGATTATTATCTAAATGGCAATAGATTGGGAGATGGGGAAGTGCAGAGGGACCTGGGTGTTCTTGTGCACCAGTCACTGAAGGAGAGCATGCAGGTGCAACAGGCGATTAAGAAGGCAAATGGTATGTTGGCCTTCATATCAAGGGGGTTCGAGTATAGGAATAGGGATACCTTACTACAGCTGTACAAGGTGCTGGTGAGACCGCATCTGGAGTATTGTGTACAGTTTTGGTCGCCCCATCTGCGGAAGGATGTTCTTGCCATGGAAAGAGTGCAACGGCGATTCACCAGGCTGATACCTGGAATGGCGGGAATGACCTACGAAGAGAGATTAAATAGTTTGGGCTTGTACTCACTGGAGTTTAGAAGATTGAGAGGGGATCTCATCGAAACATATAAAATTATGGCAGGCCTGGACAGGCTGAATTCAGAGAGAATGTTTCCAATGGCCGGGGAGCACAGAACCAGGGGCCACAGTCTAAAAATAGCGGGCAAATCATTTAAAACAGAGATGAGGAAGAATTTCTTCACTCAAAGAGTGGTGAGCCTGTGGAATTCCCTGCCACAGAGGGCTGTGAAGGCTAATTCAATAAATATTTTCAAGAGAGAATTGGATATATTTCTGAAGGCTAAGGGGATTAAGGGTTACGGAGAAAAGGCGGGGACGGGGTACTGAACGGGTAAGATCAGCTATGATCTCAGACTAAGATCAGCCATGATCTCATTGAATGGCGGAGCAGGCTCGAAGGGCCGAATGGCCTACTCCTGTTCCTATCTCTATGTATCTATGTATCTATGACTCCAGTCGCACTATCCAGTCTGAGCCTACAGGTGACTACACTCCCACTATCCAGCATGGGCCTTCAGGGACTCATGTCACACTATCCAGCTTGGGCCTACAGGTGATGCCTGTCACACAATCCAGATTGGGCCCACAGGTGACTCCACTCCCAGTATCCAACTTGGGCCAAAAGCTGACTCCAGTCCCACTAGCCAGCCTGGGCCTACAGGTGACTCCAGTCCCACTAGCCAGCCTGGGCCTACAGGTGACTCCAGTCCCACAATCCAGTCTGGGCCTACAGGTGACTCCAGTCCCACTATCTGGCCTGGGCCTACAGGTGACTGCAGTCCCACTATCCTGGCTGGGTCTACAGGTGACTCCAATCCCACTATCCAGCCTAGGACTACAGGAGACTCCAGTCACACTATCCAGCCTGGGCCTACAAGTGACTCCATTCCCAGTATCCAGCCTGGGCCTACAAGTAATTCCACTTCCACTCTACAGGCTGGGCCTGCAGCTGAATCCAGTCCCACTATCCAGGCTATGCCTGCAGGTGACTCCAGTTCCACTATCCAGCCTGGGCCTACAGTTAACTCCAGTCCCACTATCCAGCCTGGACGTACAGGTGATTCCACTCCCAGTATCCAAACTGGGCCTACAGGTGACTCCAGTACCACTCTCCAGCCTGCACCTACAGGTGACTCCAGTCCCACTATTCAACCTGGGCCTACAGGGGACACCTGCCCACTGTCCAGCCTGGTCATACAGCTGACTCCAGTCCCACTATCCAGCCTGGGCCTACAGGTGAATCCGCTCCCACTATCCAGCCTGGGCCTATAGGTGACTCCACTCCCACTATCCAGCCTGGGCCTATGTGTGACTCCAGACCCACTATCCAGCCTGAGTCTACAAGTGACTCCACTCCCACTATCCAGCCTGAGCCTGCAGCTGACTCCAGTCCCACTATCCTGCCTGTGCCTACTTATAACTCCAGTACGACTATACAGTCTGGGCTTACAGATGACTCAACTCCCACAATCCAGCCAGGGTCTACAGGTGACTCCAGTCCAACTATGCAGCCTGGGTGTACAGTTGACCCTAGTCCCACTATTGAGGCTGGACCTACAGATGACTGCTGTCCCACTATCCAGCCTGGGCCTATAGAAGACTCCAGTCCCACTATCCAGCCTCAGCCTGCAGGTGACTCCATTCCCACTATCAAGCATGGGCCTACAGGTGACTCCACTCCCAATATCCAGCCTGGGCCTACAGGTGACTCCACACCCACTATCCTGCCGGTGCCTGCAGGTTACTCCAGACCCACAATCCAGCCTGGAACTACAGGTGACTCCAGTCCAACAATCTAGCCCGGGCCTACAGGTGTCTCCAGTCCAACTATCCAGCCTGATCCTACTGGTGACTCCAGTCCCAATATCCAGCCTGGGCCTACAGGTGACTCCAGTCCCACTGGCCAGCCTATGCCGACTTGTGACTCCAGTCCAACTATCCAGCCTGGGCGTACAATTGAATCCAGTCCCACTGTCCAGCCTGGGCCTGCTGTTGACATCAGTCCCACTCTCCTGCCTGGGCCTAGAGGTGACTCCAGTCCCACTATCTAGCCTATGCATAAAGGTGACTCCATTCCCTGTATCCAGCCTGGACCTACATTTGACTCCATTCTCACTATCCAGCCTGGGCCTACAGGTGACTCCTGCCTCACTGTCCAGCCTGGGAATACTGGTGACTTCAGTCACACTATCCAGCCTGTGCCTACAGGTGACTGCAGTCCCACTATCCAGTTGGGCCTACAGGTGACTCCACTCCCACTATCCAGCCTGGGCCTACAGGTGACTCCTGTCCCACTATCCAGCCTGGGCCAATAGGCGACTCCAGTGCCATGATCCAGCCTTGGCCGACAGCTGATTGAAGTCCCACTATCCAGGCTGGGCCTACATGTGACTCCAGTCCCACTATCCAGCCTGGGTCTACAGGTGACTGCAGTCCCACTATCCAGCCTGGGCGTACAGGTGATTCCACCCCAATATCCAACCTGGGCCTACAGATGACTCCAGTCCCACTATCCATCCTGAGCCTACAGGTGACTCCAGTCCCACAATCCAGGATGGGCCTACAGGTGACTGCAGTCCCACTATCAAGTTTGGGCCTACAGATGTCTCCAGTCCCACTATCCAGCCTGGGCCTACAGGTGATTCCATTCACACTATCCTGCCTGGGCCTACAGGTGACTCCAGTCCCACTATCCAGGCTGGGCCCACAGGTAACTCCAGTCCCACTATCCTGCCTGGGCCTACAGGTAGCTCCAGTCTGACTATACAGTTTCGGACTACAAGTGACTCCACCCACACTATCCAGGCTGGGCCTACAGGTGTCTCCAGTCCCCATATCCAACCTGGAACTACAGGTGAGTCCAGTCCCACTATCCAGGCTGGGCCTACAGATGACTCCAGTCGCACTATCCAGCCTGTGCCTACAGGTAACTCCAGTCCCACGATCCAGCCTGTGCCATCATGTGACTCCAGTCCAACTATTCAGCCTGGGCGTACGTGTGACCCCAGTCCAACTATCCAGCCTGTGACTGCAGGTAACTCCAGACCCACTATCTAGCCTGGGCCTACAGGTGACTCTACTCCCACTGTCCAGCCTGGGCCTACAGGTGAGTCCAGTCCCACTATCCAGCCTGGGCCTACAGCTGGCTCCAGTCCCTCTATCCAGCCTGGGCCTACAGGTGACTCCACTCCCAATATCCAACCTGGGCCTACAGGTGATCCCAGTCCCACTATCCAGCCTGGGCCCACAGGAGATTCCAGTCCCAAAATCCAGCTTTAGCCTACATTTGACTGCATTCCCACTAACCAGTCTAGGCCTACAGGTGTCTCAAAACCCACTACACAGGCTGGGCCGAAATGTGACTCCAGTCCCACTATCCAGCCTGGGGCTACAAGTGACTCCAGTCCCACTATCCAGCCTGGGCCTACAGGGGGCACCAGTCCCACTATCCAGCCTGATCCTACTGGTGACTCCAGTCCCACTATCCAGCCTGGGCCTACAGGTGACTCCAGTCCCACTAGCCCGCCTGTGCCTACAGGTGACTCCAGTCCAACTATCCAGCCTGGGCCTACAATTGACTCCAGTCCCACGATCCAGCCTGGGCCTATAGGAGACTCCAGTCCCACTATCCTGCTTGGGCCTGCAGGTGACTCCATTCCCACTATCCAGCCTCGGACTACAGGTGACTCCAGTCCAACTATCCAGCCTGGGCCTACAGCTGACTCTACACCCACTGTCCAGCCTGGGCCTACAGGTGAGTCCAGTCACACTATCCAGCCTGGGCCTGCAGCTGACTCCTGTCACTCTCTCCAGCCTGGGCCTACAGGTGACTCCACTACCACTATCCAACCTGGGCCTACAGGTGACCCCAGTCCCACTATCCAGCCTGGGCCCACAGGAGAGTTCAGTCCAAAATCCTGCCTTAGCATACATTTGACTGCATTCCCACTATCCAGCCTGGGCCTACAGGTGACTCCCGTCCCACTATCCAGCCTGGGCCTGCAGGTGACTCCATTCCCATTATCCAGCCTGGGCCTACAGGTGACTCCAGTCCCACTATCCAGCCTGGGCCTACAGTTGACTCCACTCCCACTGTCCAGGCTGGGTCTGCAGGTTACTCGATTCCCGCTATCCAGCCTGGGCCTACAGGTGACTCCAGTCCCACTCTCCAGCCTAGGCCTACAGGTGACTCCACTCCCACTATCAAAACTGGGCCTTCTGGTGACACCTGTCCCACTATACAGCCTGGGCCTACTGGTGACGCCACTCCCACTATCCAGCCTGGGCCTATAGGTGATTCTAACCCATTATCCAGCAGGTTCCCACAGTTGACTCCACTCCCACTATCCAGCCGGAGCCTACAGGTGACTCCAGTCACACTATACAATCTGGGCCTATAGGTGACTCCACTCCCACTGTCCAGGCTGGGCCTCCAGGTGACTCCCATTCCACTATCCAGCCGGTGCCTACAAGTGACTCCAGTCCCACTATCCAGCCTGGGCCTACAGGTGAATCCAGTCCCACATTACAGCCCGGGCCTACAGGTAACTCCACTCCCACTATCCAGCCTGGGCCTATATGTGACTCCAGTCCCACTATCCAGCAAGTTCCTACAGGTGACTCCAATCCCACTATCCAGCCTAGGACTACAGGAGACTCCATTCCCAGTATCCAGCCTGGGCCTGCAAGTGACTCCACTTCCACTATACAGGCTGGGCCTACAGCTGATTCCAGTCCCACTATCCAGGCTGTGCCTGCAGGTGACTCCAGTCCCACTATCCAGCCTGGAATTACAGTTGACTCCACTCCCACTATCAAAACTGGGCCTACTGGTGACACCTGTCCCAGTATACAGCCTGGGCCTACTGGTGACTCCACTCCCACTATCCTGCCTGAGCCTACAGGTGACTCCAGTCACACTATACAATCTGGGCCTATAGGTGACTCCACTCCCAATGTCCAGGCTGGGCCTCCAGGTGACTCCCATCCCACTATCCAGCCGGTGCCGACAAGTGACTCCAGTCCCACTATCCAGCCTGGGCCTACAGGTGAATCCAGTCCCACATTACAGCCCGGGCCTACAGGTAACTCCACTCCCACTATCCAGCCTGGGCCTATATGTGACTCCAGTCCCACTATCCAGCAATTTCCTACAGGTGACTCCACTCCCACTGTCCAGCCTGGGCCTCCAGGTGATTCCCGTCCCACTATCCAGCCTGGGTCTGCAGGTGACTCGATTCCCACTATCCAGTCTGAGCCTACAGTTCACTCCACCCCCATTTTCCAGGCTGGGCCTACAGGTTACTCCAGTCCCACTATCCAGGCTGGGTCTACAGGTTACTCGATTCCCACTATCCAGCGTGGGCCTACAGGTGACACCACTCCTACTATCCAGCCTGGGCCTACAGGTGACTCCAGTCGCACTATCCAGCCTGTGCCTACAGGTTGCTCCAGTCCGACTATACAGTTTGGGCCTACAGATGACTCCACTCCCACTATCCAGGCTAGGACTACAGGTGACTCCGCTCCCACTATCCATGCTGGGTCTACAGGCTACTCGATCCCCACTATCCAGCTTGGGCCTACAGGTGACTCCAGTCCAACTATCCAGCCTGGGGCCACCGGTGACTCCGCTCGCACCATCCAACTTGGGCCTACAGAGGACTCCAGGTCCACTCTCCAACCTGGGCCTACAGGTGATTGCAGTCGCACTATCCAGCCTGGGACTACAGGTGACTCCAGTCCCACTATCCAGGCTGGGCCCACAAGTAACTCCAGTCCAACTATCCTGCCTGTGCCAACAGTTAGCTCCAGTCTGACTATACAGCTTGGGCCTACCGGTGACTCCACTCCCACTATCCAGGCTGTGCCTACAGGTGACTGCTGTTGCACTATCCAGCCTGTGCCTACAGGTAACTCCAGTTGCACTATCCAGTCTGGGCCTAAAGGTGACTCCACTCCCGCTATCCAGGCTGGGCCTTCAGTTGACTACAGTCCCACAATTCCTCTTGGGCCTACATTTGAAGCCAGTCCCACTATCCAACTTGAGCCAACAGCTGACTCCAGTCCACTATCCAGCCTGGGCCTACATGTGACTCCTGTCCACTATCCAGCCTGGGCCTACAGGGGACTCCAGTCCCACTATCTAGCCTGGGCCTACAGGTGACTGCAGTCCCACTATCCTGGCTGGGCCTACAGGTGACTCCAATCCCACTATCCAGCCTAGGACAACAGCAGACTCCAGTCCCATTATCATTTCTGGGCCTGCAGTTGACTCCACATCCACGGTCCAGGCTGGGCCTACAGGTTACTCCAGTCCCAATATCCAGCCTGGACCTACAGGTGACCCCACTCCCACTATCCAGTCTGGGCCTACAGGTGACTACAGTCCCACTATCTAGCATGGGCCTTCAGGTGACTCGTGTCCCACTATCCAGCCTGGGCCTACATGTGACTCCATTCCCAGTATCCAGCCTGGGCCTACAAGTGACTCCACTTCCACTATACAGGCTGGGCCTACAGCTGACTCCAATCCCACTATCCAGTCTCTGCCTGCAGGTGACTCCAGTCCCAGTATCCAGCCTGGGCCTACAGTTGACTCCAGTCCCACTATCGAGCCTGGGCCTACAGGTGACTCCAGTCCCACTATCCAGCAGGTTCCTACAGGTGACTCCACTCCCACTATCCAGCCTGAGCCTACAGGTGAATCCAGTCCCACTATCCAGCCAGGTCCTACAGGTGACTGCAGTTCCACTATTCAGCCTGGGCCTACAGGTGACTCCAGTCCCACTATACAATCTGGGCCTATCGGTGGCTCCACTCCCACTATCCAGCTTGGGCCTTCAGTTGACTCCCGTCCCATTATCCAGCCTGGGCCTGCAGGTGACTCCTTTCCCATTATCCAGCCTGGCCTTATAGGTGACTCCATTCCCACTATCCAGTCTGGGCCTACAGTTGACTCCACCCCCACTATCCAGGCTTGGCCTACAGGTTACTCCAATCCCACTATCCAGCCTGGGCCTACAGGTGACCCCACTCCCACTCTCCAGGCTGGACCTACAGGTGACTCCAGTCCCACTATCCAGTCTGGGCCTACAGTTGACTCCACCCCCACTATCCAGCCTGTGCCTACAGGCGACTCCAGTCGCACTATCCATTCTGGGCCTACAGGTGACTCCACTCCCACTATCCTGGTTGGCCGACAGGTGACTACAGTCCCACTATCCAGCATGGGCCTTCAGGTGACTCGTGTCCCTCTATCCAGCATGGTCCTACAGGTGACACCTGTCCCATAATCCAGCCTGGGCCTACAAGTGACTCCACTCCCACTATCCAACTTGGGCCAACAGCTGACTCCAGTCCCATTATCCAGCCTGCACCTACAGGTGACTCCATTCCCACTATCCAACCTGGGCCTACAGAGGACACCTGCCCACTCTCCAGCCTGGTCATACAGCTGACTCCAGTCTCACTATCCAGCCTGGGCCTACAGGTAACTCCAGTCCCACTTTCCAGCCTGGGCCTACAGGTGACTCCACTCCCACTATCCAACCTGAGCCTACAAGTGACTCCAGTCCCACTATCCAGCCAGGTTCTACAGGTGACTGCAGTCCCATTATCCAGCCTGGGCCTACAGGTGACTCCAGACCCTCTATACAATCTGGGCCTATAGGTGACTCCACTCCCACTGTCCAGGCTGGGCCTCCAGTTGACTCCAGTTCCACTATCCAGCCTGGGCCTACAGGTGACTCCAGTCCCTCTATCTAGCCTGGGCCTACAGGTGAATCCAGTCCCACATTACAGCCTGGTCCTATAGGTAACTCCACTTCCACTATCCGGCCTGGGCCTATAGGTGACTCCAGTCCCACTATACAGCAGGTTCCTACAGGTGACTCCACTCCCACTGCCCAGCCTGGGCCTCCAGGTAATTCCCGTCTCACTATCCAGCCTGGGCCTGCAGGTGACTCGATTCCCACTATCCAGCCTGGGCCTACAAGTAACTCCAGTCCCACTATCCAGTCTGGGCCTGCAGTTCACTCCACTCCCATTTTCCAGGCTGGGCCTACAGGTTACTCCAGTCCCACTATCCAGCCAAGGCCTACAGGTGACTCCACTCCCACGATCCAGGCTGGGTCTACAGGTGACTCCAGACCAACTATCCAGCCTGGGCCACATGTGACTCCACTCCAACTATCCAACTTGGGCCTACAGATGACTCCAGTTCCACTCTCCAGCCTGGGCCTACAGGTGACAACTGACCCCCTATCCAGACTGGGCCTTCAGGTGACTGCAGTCACACTATCCAGGCTGGGCCTACAGCTGATGCCATTCCCACTATCGAGCCTGGGCCTACATGTGTTTCCTCCCCCACTATCCAGCCTGGGCATACAGGTGACTCCATTCCCACTATCCAGCCTGGGGCTACAGGTGACACTACTCCTACTTCCCAGCCTGGGCCTACAGGTGACTCCAGTCGCACTATCCAGCCTGTGCCTACAGGTAACTCCAGTCCCACTATCCAGTCTGGGCCTACAGGTGACTCCACACCCACTATCCAGCCTGGGCCTACAGGTGACTCCACTCCCACTATCCTGCCTGTGCCTACAGGTAGCTCCAGTCCGACTATACAGTTTGGGCCTACAGGTGACTCCTCTCCCACTATCCAGGCTAGGACTACAGCTGACTCCACTCCCACTATTCACGCTGGGGCCACAGGTTGCTCCATTCCCACTATCCAGCTTGGGCCTACAGGTGACTCCAATCCAACTATGCAGCCTGGGGCCACTGGTGACTCCGCTCGCACTATCCAACTTGGGCCTACAGAGGACTCCAGGTCCACTCTCCAGCCTGGGCCTACAGGTGATTCCAGTCGCACTATCCAGCCTGGGCCTGCAGGTGACTCCAGTCCCAATATCCAGGCTGGGCCCACATGGAACTCCAGTCCAACTATCCAGGTTGTGCTTACCGGTAGCTCCATTCCGACGATACAGCTTGGGCCTACCGGTGACTCCACTCCCACTATCCAGGCTGTGCCTACAGGTGACTCCAGTCCCCTTATCCAGCCTGGACCTACAGGTGACTCCACTCCCACTATCCAGTCTGGGCCTACAGGTGTCTCCAGTCCCTCTATCAAGCCTGGGTCTACAGGTAACTCCAGTCCTACTATCCAGCCTGGGCCTACAGTTGACTCCACTCCCACTGCCCAGCCTGGGCCTACAGGTGATTCCAGTCCCACTATCGAGCCTGGGCCTACAGCTGACTCCAGTCCCACTATTCAACCTGGGCCTACAGGTGACTCCACTCCCAATATCCAACATGGGGCTACAGGTGACTCCAGTCCCAATATCCAGCCTGGGGCTACAAGTGACTCCAGTCCCACTATCCAGCCTTGGCCTACAGGTGACTCCAGCCCCACACTCCAGCCTGGGTCTACAGGTGACTCCAGTCCCACTATCCAGCCTTTGCCTAAATGTGACTCCATCCTGGGCCTACAATTAACTCCAGTCCCACTATCCTGCATGGGCCTACTGTTGACTCCAGTCCCACTCTCCAGCCTGGGCCTACAGGTGACTCCAGTCCCACTATCCAACCTGGGCCTACATGTGATTCCAGTCCCACTATCCAACCTGGGGCTACAGTTGACTCCACTCCCACTGCCCAGCCTGGGGTTACAGTTGACTCCAGTCCCACTATCGAGCCTGGGACTACAGGTGACTCCAGTCTCACTATCGAGCCTGGGCCTACATGTGATTGCAGTCCCACTATCCAGTCTGGGCCTCCAGGTGACTCAAACCCCACTACATGGGCTGGGCCGACAGGTGACTCCAGTCCCAATATCCAGCCTGGGGCTACAAGTGACTCCAGTCCCACTATCCAGCCTTGGCCTACAGGTGACTCCAGTCTAACTATCCAGTCTGGGCCTACAGGTGACTCCAACCCCACTATCCAGCCTGAGACTACAGGTGACTCCAGCGCCACTCTCCAGCCTGGGCCTACAGGTGACTCCAGCCCCACTATCCAGCCTTTGCCTAAATGTGACTCCAGTCTAACTGTCCAGCCTGGCCCTACAGGTGACTCCAGTCCCACTATCGAGCCTGGGCCTACAGCTGGCTCCAGTCCCACTATCCAGCTTGGGCCTACAGTTGACTCCAGTCACACTATTCAGCCTGGGACTAAATGTGACTCCAGTTCCACTATCCAGCCTGGGCCTACAGGTGACTCCTGCCCCACTATCCAGCCTGGTACTACAGCTGGCTCCAGTCCCACTATCCAGCTTGGGCCTACAGGTGACGGCAGTCCCACTATCCAGCTTGTGCCTACAGGTGACTCCTGTCCCTTTATCTAGCCTGGACCTACAGGTGACTCCAGCCCCACTATCCAGCCTTTGCCTAAATATGACTCCAGTCTAACTGTCCAGTCTGGGCCTACAATTGACTCCAGTCCCACTATCCTGCATGGGCCTACTGTTGACTCTCGTCCCACTCTCCAGCCTGGGCCTACAAGTGACTCCAGTCCCACTATCTAGCCTGGGCCTGCAGGTGACTCCAGTCCCACTATCCAGCCTGGCCCTACAGGTGACTCCAGTCCCACTATCGAGCCTGGGCCTACAGCTGGCTCCAGTCCCACTATCCAGCTTGGGCCTACAGTTGACTCCAGTCACACTATTCAGCCTGGGACTAAATGTGACTCCAGTTCCACTATCCAGCCTGGGCCTACAGGTGACTCCTGCCCCACTATCCAGCCTGGTACTACAGCTGGCTCCAGTCCCACTATCCAGCTTGGGCCTACAGGTGACGGCAGTCCCACTATCCAGCTTGTGCCTACAGGTGACTCCTGTCCCTCTATCTAGCCTGGACCTACAGGTGACTCCAGTCCCACTATCCAGCCTGGGCCTACAGGTGACTGCAATCCCACTGACCAGTCTGGGCCTAAATGTGACTCCACTCCCACTATCAAGCCTTGGGCTACAAGTGATTGCAGTCCCACTATCCAGGCTAGGCCTACAGGTGCCTCCAGTCCCACTATCCAGCCTGGGTCTACAGGAGTCTCCAGTCCCACTATCCAGCCTGGGCGTACAGGTGACTTCACCCCCACTATCCAGGCAGTGCCTACAGGGGACTTGTGTCCCATTATCCAGCCTTGGCCTACAGGTGACTCCACTCCCATTAACAGGTTGGGACTACAGGTGACTCCAGTCCCACTATCCATCCTGTGCCTGCAGGTGACTCCACTCCCACTATCCAGCCTGGGTCTACAGGTGACTCCAAACCCACTATCCAGCCTGGGCCTACAGATGACTCCAATCCCACTATCCAACCTGGGCCTACAGGTGACTCCGGTCCCACTATCCAGCCTGGGCCTACAGATGACTCCTCTCCCACTATCCAGCCTGAGACTACAGGAGACTCCAGACCCACTATCCAGCCTGGGCCTACTGTTGATTGCAGTCCCACTATCCAGGCTGGGCCTGCAGGTGACTCCAATCCCACTATCCAGCCTGGGTCTACAGGTAACTCCTGTCCCACTATCCATCCTCGGCCTATAGGTGACTCCAGTCCCACTATCCAGGCTGGGCCTACAGGAGGGAACAGTCCCAAAACCAAGCCTTAGCCTTCATTTGACTGCAGTCCCACTATCCAGTCTGGGCCTACAGGTGACACAAATCCCACTACACGGGCTGGGCCGACACGTGACTCCTGTCCCAATATCCAGCCTTGGCCGACAGGTGACTCCAGTCCAACTATCCAGCCTGTGCCTACAATTGACTCCAGTCCCACTATCCAGCCTGGGGCTACTGCTGACTCCAATCCCACTCTCCAGCCTGGGCCTACATGTGACTCCGGTCCAAATTTCTAGCCTGGGCCTACAGATGATTCGAGTCCCACTATCCAGCCTGGACCTAAAGGTGACTACAGTCCCAATATTCAGCCTGGGCCTACAGGTGGCCGCATTCCCACTATCAAGTTTGGGCCTACAGGTGACTCCAGTCCCAATATCCAGCCTGAGCCTACAGGGGACTCCTTTACCACTATCCAGCCTGGGCCTACATGTGACTCCAGTCCCACTATCCAGGCTAGGCCAACAGGTGCCCCCAGTCCCACTATCCTGCCTGTGCCTACAGGTAACTCCAGTATGACTATCCAGCCTGTGCCTACAGGATACTCTTGCCCCACTATCCCATCTGAGCCTACAGGTGACTCCACGCCCACTATCCAGGCTGGGTCTACAGGTTAATCGATTCCCACTGTCCAGCTTGGGCCTACAGGTGACTCCACTCCCACTATCCAACTTGGGCCTACAGATGAATCCAGGTCCACTCTCCAGCCAGGGCCTACAGGTGACAACTGTCCCACTATCCAGCCTGGGCCTACAGGTGACTGCAGTCACACTATCCAGGCTGGGCCTACAGGTGACTCGTGTCCCACTATCCAGCCTGGGCCTACAGGTGACTCGTGTCCCACTATCCAGCTTGGGCCTAGAGGTGACACCAGTCCCACTATCCCGCCTGGGCCTACTGGTGACTCCCCTTCCACTTTCCTGGCTGGGCCTACAGCTGACTCCAGTCCCACTATCCAGGCTGTGCCTGCAGGTGACTCCAGTCACACTATCCAGCCTGGGCCTACAGATGACTCCACTCCCACTATACAAACTGGGCCTACAGGTGACTCCAGCACCAATCTCCAGCCTGCACCTAAAGGTGACACAATTCCCACTATCCAACCAGGGCCTGCAGTTGACACCTGCCCCACTATACAGCCTGGGCCTTCAGGTGACTCCAGACCCACTATCCAGCCTGAGCCTACAGCTGACACCTGTCCCACAATCCAGCCTGGGCCTACAGGTAACTCCACTTCCACTATCCAGCCTGAGCCTACAGGTGACTCCAGTCCCTCTATCCAGCCAGGTCCTACAGGTTACTGCAGTCTCACTATCCAGCCTGGGCCTGCAGGTGACTCCAGTCCCACTATAAAATCTGGGCCTATAGGTGACTCCACTCCCACTGTCCAGCCTGGGCCTCCATGTGACTCCCGTCCCACGATCCAGTCTGGGCCTGCAGGTGACTCCATTTGCACTATGCAGCATGTGATTATAGGTGACTCCACCTCCAATATCCAGCCTGGTCCTATAGGTGATTCCACTCCCACTATCCTGCCTGTGCCTACAAGTAACTCCAGTCCCACTATCCAGTCTGGGCCTACAGTTGACTCCACCCCCACTATCCAGCCTGGGCCTATAGGTTACTACAGTCCCACTATCCAGCCTGGGCCTACAGGTGACTCCAGTCCAACTATCCAGCCTGGGGCCACAGGTGACTCCACTCCCACTATCAACTTGGGCCTGCAGCTGACTCCAGGTCCACTCTCCAGCCTGGGCCTACAGGTGACAACTCTCCCACTATCCAGTCTGAGCCTACAGGTGACTGCAGTCAAACTATCCAGGATGGGCCTGTAGCTGACGCCAATCCCA
The DNA here is from genome assembly GCF_052327205.1 of Somniosus microcephalus. NCBI lineage: Eukaryota > Metazoa > Chordata > Chondrichthyes > Squaliformes > Somniosidae > Somniosus > Somniosus microcephalus. The sequence continues at coordinate 81,459,829 of NC_140999.1, read as the reverse complement.
ATATCCAGCCTGGGCATACAGGTGACTCCTCCCCCACTATCCAGCCTGGGCCTACAGGTGACTCCACTCCCACTATCCAGCCGGAGCCTACAGGTGACTCCAGTCACACTATACAATCTGGGCCTATAGGTGACTCCACTCCCACTGTCCAGGCTGGGCCTCCAGGTGACTCCCATCCCACTATCCAGCCGGTGCCTACAAGTGACTCCAGTCCCACTATCCAGCCTGGGCCTACAGGTGAATCCAGTCCCACATTACAGCCCGGGCCTACAGGTAACTCCACTCCCACTATCCAGCCTGGGCCTATATGTGACTCCAGTCCCACTATCCAGCAAGTTCCTACAGGTGACTCCAATCCCACTATCCAGCCTAGGACTACAGGAGACTCCATTCCCAGTATCCAGCCTGGGCCTGCAAGTGACTCCACTTCCACTATACAGGCTGGGCCTACAGCTGATTCCAGTCCCACTATCCAGGCTGTGCCTGCAGGTGACTCCAGTCCCACTATCCAGCCTGGAATTACAGTTGACTCCACTCCCACTATCAAAACTGGGCCTACTGGTGACACCTGTCCCAGTATACAGCCTGGGCCTACTGGTGACTCCACTCCCACTATCCTGCCTGAGCCTACAGGTGACTCCAGTCACACTATACAATCTGGGCCTATAGGTGACTCCACTCCCAATGTCCAGGCTGGGCCTCCAGGTGACTCCCATCCCACTATCCAGCCGGTGCCGACAAGTGACTCCAGTCCCACTATCCAGCCTGGGCCTACAGGTGAATCCAGTCCCACATTACAGCCCGGGCCTACAGGTAACTCCACTCCCACTATCCAGCCTGGGCCTATATGTGACTCCAGTCCCACTATCCAGCAATTTCCTACAGGTGACTCCACTCCCACTGTCCAGCCTGGGCCTCCAGGTGATTCCCGTCCCACTATCCAGCCTGGGTCTGCAGGTGACTCGATTCCCACTATCCAGTCTGAGCCTACAGTTCACTCCACCCCCATTTTCCAGGCTGGGCCTACAGGTTACTCCAGTCCCACTATCCAGGCTGGGTCTACAGGTTACTCGATTCCCACTATCCAGCGTGGGCCTACAGGTGACACCACTCCTACTATCCAGCCTGGGCCTACAGGTGACTCCAGTCGCACTATCCAGCCTGTGCCTACAGGTTGCTCCAGTCCGACTATACAGTTTGGGCCTACAGATGACTCCACTCCCACTATCCAGGCTAGGACTACAGGTGACTCCGCTCCCACTATCCATGCTGGGTCTACAGGCTACTCGATCCCCACTATCCAGCTTGGGCCTACAGGTGACTCCAGTCCAACTATCCAGCCTGGGGCCACCGGTGACTCCGCTCGCACCATCCAACTTGGGCCTACAGAGGACTCCAGGTCCACTCTCCAACCTGGGCCTACAGGTGATTGCAGTCGCACTATCCAGCCTGGGACTACAGGTGACTCCAGTCCCACTATCCAGGCTGGGCCCACAAGTAACTCCAGTCCAACTATCCTGCCTGTGCCAACAGTTAGCTCCAGTCTGACTATACAGCTTGGGCCTACCGGTGACTCCACTCCCACTATCCAGGCTGTGCCTACAGGTGACTGCTGTTGCACTATCCAGCCTGTGCCTACAGGTAACTCCAGTTGCACTATCCAGTCTGGGCCTAAAGGTGACTCCACTCCCGCTATCCAGGCTGGGCCTTCAGTTGACTACAGTCCCACAATTCCTCTTGGGCCTACATTTGAAGCCAGTCCCACTATCCAACTTGAGCGAACAGCTGACTCCAGTCCACTATCCAGCCTGGGCCTACATGTGACTCCTGTCCACTATCCAGCCTGGGCCTACAGGGGACTCCAGTCCCACTATCTAGCCTGGGCCTACAGGTGACTGCAGTCCCACTATCCTGGCTGGGCCTACAGGTGACTCCAATCCCACTATCCAGCCTAGGACAACAGCAGACTCCAGTCCCATTATCATTTCTGGGCCTGCAGTTGACTCCACATCCACGGTCCAGGCTGGGCCTACAGGTTACTCCAGTCCCAATATCCAGCCTGGACCTACAGGTGACCCCACTCCCACTATCCAGTCTGGGCCTACAGGTGACTACAGTCCCACTATCTAGCATGGGCCTTCAGGTGACTCGTGTCCCACTATCCAGCCTGGGCCTACATGTGACTCCATTCCCAGTATCCAGCCTGGGCCTACAAGTGACTCCACTTCCACTATACAGGCTGGGCCTACAGCTGACTCCAATCCCACTATCCAGTCTCTGCCTGCAGGTGACTCCAGTCCCAGTATCCAGCCTGGGCCTACAGTTGACTCCAGTCCCACTATCGAGCCTGGGCCTACAGGTGACTCCAGTCCCACTATCCAGCAGGTTCCTACAGGTGACTCCACTCCCACTATCCAGCCTGAGCCTACAGGTGAATCCAGTCCCACTATCCAGCCAGGTCCTACAGGTGACTGCAGTTCCACTATTCAGCCTGGGCCTACAGGTGACTCCAGTCCCACTATACAATCTGGGCCTATCGGTGGCTCCACTCCCACTATCCAGCTTGGGCCTTCAGTTGACTCCCGTCCCATTATCCAGCCTGGGCCTGCAGGTGACTCCTTTCCCATTATCCAGCCTGGCCTTATAGGTGACTCCATTCCCACTATCCAGTCTGGGCCTACAGTTGACTCCACCCCCACTATCCAGGCTTGGCCTACAGGTTACTCCAATCCCACTATCCAGCCTGGGCCTACAGGTGACCCCACTCCCACTCTCCAGGCTGGACCTACAGGTGACTCCAGTCCCACTATCCAGTCTGGGCCTACAGTTGACTCCACCCCCACTATCCAGCCTGTGCCTACAGGCGACTCCAGTCGCACTATCCATTCTGGGCCTACAGGTGACTCCACTCCCACTATCCTGGTTGGCCGACAGGTGACTACAGTCCCACTATCCAGCATGGGCCTTCAGGTGACTCGTGTCCCTCTATCCAGCATGGTCCTACAGGTGACACCTGTCCCATAATCCAGCCTGGGCCTACAAGTGACTCCACTCCCACTATCCAACTTGGGCCAACAGCTGACTCCAGTCCCATTATCCAGCCTGCACCTACAGGTGACTCCATTCCCACTATCCAACCTGGGCCTACAGAGGACACCTGCCCACTCTCCAGCCTGGTCATACAGCTGACTCCAGTCTCACTATCCAGCCTGGGCCTACAGGTAACTCCAGTCCCACTTTCCAGCCTGGGCCTACAGGTGACTCCACTCCCACTATCCAACCTGAGCCTACAAGTGACTCCAGTCCCACTATCCAGCCAGGTTCTACAGGTGACTGCAGTCCCATTATCCAGCCTGGGCCTACAGGTGACTCCAGACCCTCTATACAATCTGGGCCTATAGGTGACTCCACTCCCACTGTCCAGGCTGGGCCTCCAGTTGACTCCAGTTCCACTATCCAGCCTGGGCCTACAGGTGACTCCAGTCCCTCTATCTAGCCTGGGCCTACAGGTGAATCCAGTCCCACATTACAGCCTGGTCCTATAGGTAACTCCACTTCCACTATCCGGCCTGGGCCTATAGGTGACTCCAGTCCCACTATACAGCAGGTTCCTACAGGTGACTCCACTCCCACTGCCCAGCCTGGGCCTCCAGGTAATTCCCGTCTCACTATCCAGCCTGGGCCTGCAGGTGACTCGATTCCCACTATCCAGCCTGGGCCTACAAGTAACTCCAGTCCCACTATCCAGTCTGGGCCTGCAGTTCACTCCACTCCCATTTTCCAGGCTGGGCCTACAGGTTACTCCAGTCCCACTATCCAGCCAAGGCCTACAGGTGACTCCACTCCCACGATCCAGGCTGGGTCTACAGGTGACTCCAGACCAACTATCCAGCCTGGGCCACATGTGACTCCACTCCAACTATCCAACTTGGGCCTACAGATGACTCCAGTTCCACTCTCCAGCCTGGGCCTACAGGTGACAACTGACCCCCTATCCAGACTGGGCCTTCAGGTGACTGCAGTCACACTATCCAGGCTGGGCCTACAGCTGATGCCATTCCCACTATCGAGCCTGGGCCTACATGTGTTTCCTCCCCCACTATCCAGCCTGGGCATACAGGTGACTCCATTCCCACTATCCAGCCTGGGGCTACAGGTGACACTACTCCTACTTCCCAGCCTGGGCCTACAGGTGACTCCAGTCGCACTATCCAGCCTGTGCCTACAGGTAACTCCAGTCCCACTATCCAGTCTGGGCCTACAGGTGACTCCACACCCACTATCCAGCCTGGGCCTACAGGTGACTCCACTCCCACTATCCTGCCTGTGCCTACAGGTAGCTCCAGTCCGACTATACAGTTTGGGCCTACAGGTGACTCCTCTCCCACTATCCAGGCTAGGACTACAGCTGACTCCACTCCCACTATTCACGCTGGGGCCACAGGTTGCTCCATTCCCACTATCCAGCTTGGGCCTACAGGTGACTCCAATCCAACTATGCAGCCTGGGGCCACTGGTGACTCCGCTCGCACTATCCAACTTGGGCCTACAGAGGACTCCAGGTCCACTCTCCAGCCTGGGCCTACAGGTGATTCCAGTCGCACTATCCAGCCTGGGCCTGCAGGTGACTCCAGTCCCAATATCCAGGCTGGGCCCACATGGAACTCCAGTCCAACTATCCAGGTTGTGCTTACCGGTAGCTCCATTCCGACGATACAGCTTGGGCCTACCGGTGACTCCACTCCCACTATCCAGGCTGTGCCTACAGGTGACTCCAGTCCCCTTATCCAGCCTGGACCTACAGGTGACTCCACTCCCACTATCCAGTCTGGGCCTACAGGTGTCTCCAGTCCCTCTATCAAGCCTGGGTCTACAGGTAACTCCAGTCCTACTATCCAGCCTGGGCCTACAGTTGACTCCACTCCCACTGCCCAGCCTGGGCCTACAGGTGACTCCAGTCCCACTATCGAGCCTGGGCCTACAGCTGACTCCAGTCCCACTATTCAACCTGGGCCTACAGGTGACTCCACTCCCAATATCCAACATGGGGCTACAGTTGACTCCACTCCCATTGCCCAGCCTGGGCCTACAGGTGACTCCAGTCCCACTATCGAGCCTGGGCCTACAGGTGATTGCAGTCCCACTATCCTGTCTGGGCCGACAGGTGACTCAAATCCCGCTGCACGGGCTGGGCCGACAGGTGACTCCAGTCCCAATATCCAGCCTGGGGCTACAAGTGACTCCAGTCCCACTATCCAGCCTTGGCCTACAGGTGACTCCAGCCCCACACTCCAGCCTGGGTCTACAGGTGACTCCAGTCCCACTATCCAGCCTTTGCCTAAATGTGACTCCATCCTGGGCCTACAATTAACTCCAGTCCCACTATCCTGCATGGGCCTACTGTTGACTCCAGTCCCACTCTCCAGCCTGGGCCTACAGGTGACTCCAGTCCCACTATCCAACCTGGGCCTACATGTGATTCCAGTCCCACTATCCAACCTGGGGCTACAGTTGACTCCACTCCCACTGCCCAGCCTGGGGTTACAGTTGACTCCAGTCCCACTATCGAGCCTGGGGCTACAGGTGACTCCAGTCTCACTATCGAGCCTGGGCCTACATGTGATTGCAGTCCCACTATCCAGTCTGGGCCTCCAGGTGACTCAAACCCCACTACATGGGCTGGGCCGACAGGTGACTCCAGTCCCAATATCCAGCCTGGGGCTACAAGTGACTCCAGTCCCACTATCCAGCCTTGGCCTACAGGTGACTCCAGTCTAACTATCCAGTCTGGGCCTACAGGTGACTCCAACCCCACTATCCAGCCTGAGACTACAGGTGACTCCAGCGCCACTCTCCAGCCTGGGCCTACAGGTGACTCCAGCCCCACTATCCAGCCTTTGCCTAAATGTGACTCCAGTCTAACTGTCCAGCCTGGCCCTACAGGTGACTCCAGTCCCACTATCGAGCCTGGGCCTACAGCTGGCTCCAGTCCCACTATCCAGCTTGGGCCTACAGTTGACTCCAGTCACACTATTCAGCCTGGGACTAAATGTGACTCCAGTTCCACTATCCAGCCTGGGCCTACAGGTGACTCCTGCCCCACTATCCAGCCTGGTACTACAGCTGGCTCCAGTCCCACTATCCAGCTTGGGCCTACAGGTGACGGCAGTCCCACTATCCAGCTTGTGCCTACAGGTGACTCCTGTCCCTTTATCTAGCCTGGACCTACAGGTGACTCCAGCCCCACTATCCAGCCTTTGCCTAAATATGACTCCAGTCTAACTGTCCAGTCTGGGCCTACAATTGACTCCAGTCCCACTATCCTGCATGGGCCTACTGTTGACTCTAGTCCCACTCTCCAGCCTGGGCCTACAAGTGACTCCAGTCCCACTATCTAGCCTGGGCCTGCAGGTGACTCCAGTCCCACTATCCAGCCTGGCCCTACAGGTGACTCCAGTCCCACTATCGAGCCTGGGCCTACAGCTGGCTCCAGTCCCACTATCCAGCTTGGGCCTACAGTTGACTCCAGTCACACTATTCAGCCTGGGACTAAATGTGACTCCAGTTCCACTATCCAGCCTGGGCCTACAGGTGACTCCTGCCCCACTATCCAGCCTGGTACTACAGCTGGCTCCAGTCCCACTATCCAGCTTGGGCCTACAGGTGACGGCAGTCCCACTATCCAGCTTGTGCCTACAGGTGACTCCTGTCCCTCTATCTAGCCTGGACCTACAGGTGACTCCAGTCCCACTATCCAGCCTGGGCCTACAGGTGACTGCAATCCCACTGACCAGTCTGGGCCTAAATGTGACTCCACTCCCACTATCAAGCCTTGGGCTACAAGTGATTGCAGTCCCACTATCCAGGCTGGGCCTACAGGTGCCTCCAGTCCCACTATCCAGCCTGGGTCTACAGGGGACTTGTGTCCCATTATCCAGCCTGGGCGTACAGGTGACTTCACTCCCATTAACAGGTTGGGACTACAGGTGACTCCAGTCCCACTATCCATCCTGTGCCTGCAGGTGACTCCACTCCCACTATCCAGCCTGGGTCTACAGGTGACTCCAAACCCACTATCCAGCCTGGGCCTACAGATGACTCCAATCCCACTATCCAACCTGGGCCTACAGGTGACTCCGGTCCCACTATCCAGCCTGGGCCTACAGATGACTCCTCTCCCACTATCCAGCCTGAGACTACAGGAGACTCCAGACCCACTATCCAGCCTGGGCCTACTGTTGATTGCAGTCCCACTATCCAGGCTGGGCCTGCAGGTGACTCCAATCCCACTATCCAGCCTGGGTCTACAGGTAACTCCTGTCCCACTATCCATCCTCGGCCTATAGGTGACTCCAGTCCCACTATCCAGGCTGGGCCTACAGGAGGGAACAGTCCCAAAACCAAGCCTTAGCCTTCATTTGACTGCAGTCCCACTATCCAGTCTGGGCCTACAGGTGACACAAATCCCACTACACGGGCTGGGCCGACACGTGACTCCTGTCCCAATATCCAGCCTTGGCCGACAGGTGACTCCAGTCCAACTATCCAGCCTGTGCCTACAATTGACTCCAGTCCCACTATCCAGCCTGGGGCTACTGCTGACTCCAATCCCACTCTCCAGCCTGGGCCTACATGTGACTCCGGTCCAAATTTCTAGCCTGGGCCTACAGATGATTCGAGTCCCACTATCCAGCCTGGACCTAAAGGTGACTACAGTCCCAATATTCAGCCTGGGCCTACAGGTGGCCGCATTCCCACTATCAAGTTTGGGCCTACAGGTGACTCCAGTCCCAATATCCAGCCTGAGCCTACAGGGGACTCCTTTACCACTATCCAGCCTGGGCCTACATGTGACTCCAGTCCCACTATCCAGGCTAGGCCAACAGGTGCCCCCAGTCCCACTATCCTGCCTGTGCCTACAGGTAACTCCAGTATGACTATCCAGCCTGTGCCTACAGGATACTCTTGCCCCACTATCCCATCTGAGCCTACAGGTGACTCCACGCCCACTATCCAGGCTGGGTCTACAGGTTAATCGATTCCCACTGTCCAGCTTGGGCCTACAGGTGACTCCACTCCCACTATCCAACTTGGGCCTACAGATGAATCCAGGTCCACTCTCCAGCCAGGGCCTACAGGTGACAACTGTCCCACTATCCAGCCTGGGCCTACAGGTGACTGCAGTCACACTATCCAGGCTGGGCCTACAGGTGACTCGTGTCCCACTATCCAGCCTGGGCCTACAGGTGACTCGTGTCCCACTATCCAGCTTGGGCCTAGAGGTGACACCAGTCCCACTATCCCGCCTGGGCCTACTGGTGACTCCCCTTCCACTTTCCTGGCTGGGCCTACAGCTGACTCCAGTCCCACTATCCAGGCTGTGCCTGCAGGTGACTCCAGTCACACTATCCAGCCTGGGCCTACAGATGACTCCACTCCCACTATACAAACTGGGCCTACAGGTGACTCCAGCACCAATCTCCAGCCTGCACCTAAAGGTGACACAATTCCCACTATCCAACCAGGGCCTGCAGTTGACACCTGCCCCACTATACAGCCTGGGCCTTCAGGTGACTCCAGACCCACTATCCAGCCTGAGCCTACAGCTGACACCTGTCCCACAATCCAGCCTGGGCCTACAGGTAACTCCACTTCCACTATCCAGCCTGAGCCTACAGGTGACTCCAGTCCCTCTATCCAGCCAGGTCCTACAGGTTACTGCAGTCTCACTATCCAGCCTGGGCCTGCAGGTGACTCCAGTCCCACTATAAAATCTGGGCCTATAGGTGACTCCACTCCCACTGTCCAGCCTGGGCCTCCATGTGACTCCCGTCCCACGATCCAGTCTGGGCCTGCAGGTGACTCCATTTGCACTATGCAGCATGTGATTATAGGTGACTCCACCTCCAATATCCAGCCTGGTCCTATAGGTGATTCCACTCCCACTATCCTGCCTGTGCCTACAAGTAACTCCAGTCCCACTATCCAGTCTGGGCCTACAGTTGACTCCACCCCCACTATCCAGCCTGGGCCTATAGGTTACTACAGTCCCACTATCCAGCCTGGGCCTACAGGTGACTCCAGTCCAACTATCCAGCCTGGGGCCACAGGTGACTCCACTCCCACTATCAACTTGGGCCTGCAGCTGACTCCAGGTCCACTCTCCAGCCTGGGCCTACAGGTGACAACTCTCCCACTATCCAGTCTGAGCCTACAGGTGACTGCAGTCAAACTATCCAGGATGGGCCTGTAGCTGACGCCAATCCCAATATCCAGCCTGGGCATACAGGTGACTCCATTCCCACTATCCAGCCTGGGCCTACAGGTGACTCCTCCCCTACTATCCAGCCTGGGCCTACAGGTGACTCCATTCCCACTATCCAGCCTGGGCCTACAGGTGACTCCACTCCTAATAGAGTCATAGAGTCATAGAGTTAGACAGCACGGATAGAGGCCCTTCGGCCCATCATGTCCGCGCCGGCCATCAAGCCCTGTCTAATCTAATCCCATATTCCAGCATTTGGTCCGTAGCCTTGTATGTTATGGCATTTCAAGTGCTCATCCAAATGCTTCTTGAATGTTGTCAGGGTTCCAGCCTCCACAACCCTTTCAGGCAGTGAGTTCCAGACTCCAACCACCCTCTGGGTGAAAAAGTTCTTTCTCAAATCCCCTCTAAACCTCCCGCCCTTTACCTTGAATCTATGCCCCCTAGTTATTGACCCTTCTACTAAGGGAAAAAGCTCCTTAGTATCCATCCTGTGGTGTATGTAACCTGTTCCACTTTAAGAGAACTTAAGCCTGTTCCACCTTAAGAGATGTACTACTTTCTCTGGCTGCTGTATACGTAATATCGGTGGTGACCACACCGGTATATAAGCACTGTGTAGTAATATTGTATTCAGTATAGTCCCTACCTCCAACCAGTAAAGACCTGTTGAATTTACTCTTGTAGTCTGTGTAGTAATTATCACTATAACACACAGACTTAACAGTGGCGACGAGTCCGATTCTTACCCTGCGGCAGTTATTTCCACGGCGGCTTCGTCCACAGACAGCACGTCGAAGAGAGGTTTCCACCCTCATCACCCTACTTTAAGACATGTCGAGCGGCAGGCATCGAGAAACCGGAGTGCAGAAGACATCCTGACCTCAAAGCCTCCATCAGCGACTGTCAGCTTCTTCTTTCTACCTCGGTGGTGGGTAAGCCGGGCAGCGACGCGACAGAAAGTCAACCGCGTTGGCTGTACAGACGGGGCTGGGAAGACGGAGGAATAAGGGCGGTGAGATCGATCGCGACCGGAGATAAGGGCCGGGCCGCTTTCGAGCGAGAGGCGCAGCGCGGGGACATCGATCGCGACCGGAGATAAGGGCCGCAATCGGGCTAAAAGGCGCAGCGTCTGGGGAAACTGAAGGCGCGAGAGCCGCGGTGAAGCGGAGACAGCGTCGGGGGACGGTTGAAGACCGCCAAGCGCGGGAAAACCGCCATTTTGTGGGCGGAGGACGACGACAAGAGCGGGAAGCCGCCATCTTGGATAACATAAAAATACAATAAATTGCAACGATGCCTAAACATGGGAACATTAATACCTTTGATAGTGACATCAAAGATTGGGCCATGTATGTAGAACGCATACAAAATTATTGTAAGGCAAATAAAATTCCTGATGCAGATAATGCGCTAACATTATTAAATTTAATGGGTGCGAAGACATACGGGCAATTGAAACACCTTGTATCACCAGATGAACCGGCGGATAAGACGTTCGAGGAGATTGTTACTGTCCTGAAAAATCATCTAAACCCCACGCCGCTGATGCTAGCGGAACGATTTAAATTTTACGACAGAAGGCAGCTGCAGAATGAAAGCAATGCTGAATATTTGATGGAATTACGTAAGCTAGCAAAATATTGTCAGTTTGGAACGGGACTGACAGAGGCACTACGAGATAAATTTGTGTGTGGTTTATTTAAACAGGATACACAAAAGCGACTGCTCAAGGAGAATGAGCTGACGCTTGAGAAGGCGGTCACTATGGCAGCAGCACATGAAGCCGCAGCGAGAGGCACGGCAGTAATGCAGCTACGGTCACCGGAACTCGGTACAAACAAATTGGGTTTGAGTTCTGTCAAATGTTATCGTTGTGGAAAGACAACGCACGATCAGAACCAGTGTTGGTTTAAAAACCAAGAATGCAGAACGTGTGGCAGGCTTGGCCACATAGCTAAAGTATGCCGGTCAGGAAAGAAGACCAGCAACAAAAAGTCACCGCAAGGAAAATAGGCAAAGGTACACAAGGTGACAAAGAACAGTTTGACCGAACAGAAGTCAGGTTCAGATGCTAGCAGTAATGAACTGGATAGCTTAAGAGTACACAACGTTGGTAAGGATGCAGATCTCCAGACAATTTGGGTCACTCTTCAGATAGCAGGAGTCCAAGTAAAAATGGAATTGGACACTGGATCGGCATTGACGGTCATGAATAAGAAAGATTACCGAAGGCTATTCCAACATATTCCCCTACAGGATACGGAGATTATATTGAAAACATACACGGGGCAAAGAGTGTACCCCATCGGAAAAATAGAGGTAGAAGTGGTCCACAAGGGCGAAGAAAGCCAAGTAATGGACTTATATGTGCTACCTGAAGGAGGTCCACAACTACTAGGATGGGAGTGGATTAGGAAAATGAATATGGACTGGCACTCCTTGAAGGCACTAACGGTAGATTCCGGGGAAACAGATGTCAAACCTAAACGATTGTCCAGAATATTGGATGATGCTAAAGAGGTGTTCCAGCAGGGACTGGGAACACTGAGAGGAATTACGGCAAACATCAAGATTGATGAACAGGCACAACCAAAATTTTTTAAAGCCAGACCGGTACCCTATGCAATACGACCTACTGTTGAAGCGGAACTGGAAGCACTAGAACGTTCAGGTGTACTGTCTAAGGTAGATTGGAGTGAGTGGGTTACGCCCATTGTTCCCGTTATGAAACGTCCTGCGAGCAACAAGCCAGGAGATCCAGGGATGGTTCGCATCTGTGGAGATTTCAAAATCACCGTTAATCCGGTGCTTCACACGGTGCAGTATCCGCTTCCACGGATTGAGGATATTTTCGCTTCATTGTCTGGCGGGAAACACTTCACCAAGATAGACCTGGCGCAGGCGTACTTGCAGATGGAGGTTGAGGAAGAGTCACGCCAATACCTCACGATCAACACGCATCGAGGGTTGTACCAGTACAATAGGCTGGTTTTTGGAGTGGCATCGGCTCCAGCAATTTGGCAGAGGGCCATGGAGCAGGTATTACAGGGAATTCCAGGCACACAATGTTACCTGGATGATATTCTGATCACAGGTGATGGTGATGAACAACATCTCGCAAACTTGGAACTGGTGCTCAACAGACTGAAAGAGTATGGACTTAGAGTAAATCGGCAGAAATGTGAGTTCTTCCAGAAGCGGATCTCGTACTGTGGCCATGTCATTGACCGGGAGGGGCTTCATAAGTCTCCTGACAAGATTGAGGCAGTTGTAAAGGCTCCCGCTCCGGAGAATGTCTCTCAGTTGAGGTCGTTTCTAGGATTAATTAACTATTACCATAAATTTCTGCCAAATCTATCCACGGTACTGCACCCGTTAAACGCTCTTTTACAGAAAGGGGTACCATGGGAATGGGGCGAAAACTGTAAGAAGGCATTTCACAAAAGCAAAGAATTGATCACCTCAGAGGAAGTGTTGGCTCACTTCAACCCGACACTGCCTATTCGGTTGGCTTGTGATGCTTCTCCATATGGTATTGGGGCAGTACTCTCACACAAGTTGCCAAATGGCACGGAAAGGCCAGTCGCGTTTGCATCCAGATCATTGACCTCCGCTGAGCGCAACTATGCGCAGATCGATAGGGAGGCTCTTAGCCTTGTATGGGGAGTGAAGAAGTTTAATCATTACCTGCAGGGCCAAAAATTCACACTTCTGACAGACCATCAACCGTTGGTATCCATTTTTAACCCTAAGAAGGGTGTTTCAGTGATGACAGCGCAGCGTCTCCAGAGATGGTCTCTTTTCCTAGGGGCACATCAATATCAAATAGAATTCAAAGGTACGAAACAGCATGGCAATGCTGATGGGCTGTCGTGCCTGCCACTACCTGAAGAAGAAGACACGACGAAAGTTGACCCTGTTGAGTTATTTCATTCGACCATCATCGAGTGTTTACCAGTCACCAATGCAAGTATTGAAAGAGAAACCAGGAACGACCCGACACTGTCCAGAGTCTACGAGGTGACAGTGAAAGGATGGCCAACACGGGGCGATCCTCTGTTACCGGCATTTTCGGCAAGGCGAGACCAGCTGTCCGTCTGCCATGGTACCTTGATGTACGGGACAAGAGTGATTATTCCTCCCAAGTTAAGGGAAAGAGTTTTAAACGAACTGCATGAAGGTCATCTGGGGGGAGTTAAAATGAAAAGTCTTGCTAGGGCTTATGTATGGTGGCCGGGTATTGACCAACAGATTGAGGAGTTAATGAAAAGCTGCGCTGGGTGCCAAAAAGTGCAAAATGCACCTCCGATAGCACCGCTACACCCATGGGAATGGCCTTCAGCCCCATGGCAACGCGTACACATTGACTTTGCTGGTCCATTCATGGACTCCATGTTCCTAATCGCGGTGGACGCACATTCCAAATGGCCAGAAGTCATCAAGATGAATACCACTACTTCAGAAAAGACAATTGCGGTGTTAAGAACAATATTCGCAAGGAACGGATTGCCAGAACAGATCTGTTCGGACAACGGACCACAGTTTGTATCGGAAGAATTCCGACAATTCTTAAAGAAGAATGGAGTAAAACATTATACCTCTGCCCCATATCATCCGGTGACAAACGGGTTGGCTGAAAGATTTGTCCAGACATTCAAAAAGGCAATTAAGGCCATGAACAATGATCAGATTCCGCTGCAACACAAGGTCGACAAGTTCCTGATGTCATATCGAAACGCCGATCATGCAGTGACTAACCAAAGTCCTGCCATGATGTTTTATAACAGGAGGTTGCGGTCCAAGTTGGACTTGTTAAAACCAAATGTGCGGAGGGAAGTGGAAAACAAACAGTTTCGGCATATTAACAACAAGACCACTCGAACTTTCGACGTAGGACAACCAGTGTTGGCAAGGGGCTATGGAAACGAAAAATGGCAGTCCGGAACAATTCGGGCCAGACAAGGACCTCTGATGTACACAGTAGATATTGGTCATAATGTGATAAGGCGTCATGCGGATCAACTGGTAGAGTCGAGAGCAAGGGTCGAACCCATGGTTGTGACAGAGACAACTGTGGAAGACGTTAATGAACCTGAAGCATCTGCCTCGGCAGGGAATGTACTTGATGATGATGACACCCAATACATTGGAAACCAAATAGAGGAGACACCTCAACAACAAGAATCAGAGACTACTGAGAGGCATTATCCAAGCCGCATCAGAAAGCCTCCTGAGAGACTGAACCTTTGAACTGTTATACCTGAAGTTATATATGTATATATGTTATTATGTTATGTTAAATGGGGATATGACTGTTAAGCTAAAAAGGGAGGATTGTGGTGTATGTAACCTGTTCCACCTTAAGAGAACTTAAGCCTGTTCCACCTTAAGAGATGTACTACTTTCTCTGGCTGCTGTATACGTAATACCGGTGGTGACCACACCGGTATATAAGCACTGTGTAGTAATATTGTATTCAGTATAGTCCCTACCTCCAACCAGTAAAGACCTGTTGAATTTACTCTTGTAGTCTGTGTAGTAATTATCACTATAACACACAGACTTAACACATCCTATCTATGCCCCTCATAATTTTGTACACCTCAATCATGTCCCCCCTCAGCCTCCTCTGCTCCAAGGAAAACAAACCCAATCTGCCCAGTCTCTCTTCATAGCTGAAGCGCTCCAGCCCTGGTAACATCCTGGTGAATCTCCTCTGCACCCTCTCCAAAGCTATCACATCCTTCCTGTAGTGTGGCGACCAGAACTGCACACAGTATTCCAGCTGTGGCCTAACCAGTGTTTTATACAGCTCCATCATAACCTACTTGCTCTTATATTCTATGCCTCGGCTAATGAAGGCAAGTATCCCATATGCCTTTTTTACCACCTTATCCACCTGTTCCGCCGCCTTCAGGGATCTGTGTACTTGCACACCCAGATCCCTCTGCCCCTCCGTCTTGCCTAGGGTCTTACCATTCATTGTGTATTCCCTTGCCTTGTTAGTCCCCCCAAAGTGCATCACCTCGCACTTTTCCGGGTTAAATTCCATTTGCCACTGTTCCGCCCATCTGACCAACCCATCTATATCGTCCTGCGGACTGAGACTACCCTCCTCGCTATTTACCACCCTACCAATTTTTGTATCATCCGCGAACTTACTGATCATACCTTTTACATTCATATCCAAGTCATTAATGTAGACCACAAACAGCAAGGGACCCAGCACCGATCCCTGTGGTACCCCACTGGCCACAGGCTTCCAGTCACAAAAACAACCTTCGACCATCACCCTCTGCCTTCTGCCACTAAGCCAGTTTTGTATCCAATGTGCCAAGGCACCCTGGATTCCATGGGCTCTTACCTTCTTGACCAGTCTCCTGTGCAGGACTTTATCGAAGGCCTTACTGAAATCCATGTATACCACATCCACTGCGTTACCCTCATCCACACACCTAGTCACCCCCTCAAAAAATTCAATCAAATTAGTCAGACGTGATCTTCCCTTGACAAAGCCATGTTGACTATCCCTGATTAATCTTTGCCTCTCCAAGTGGAGACTAATTTTGTCCCTCAGAATTTTTTCCAATAATTTTCCTACCACTGATGTTAGGCTCACTGGCCTGTAGTTCCCCGGTTTTTCCCTACTCCCCTTCTTGAATAATGGTACTACATTAGTGGTTCTCCAGTCCTCTGGCACATCCCCTGTGGCCAGAGAGGTTCTGAATATATGTGTTAGAGCCCCCGCAATCTCTTCCTTTGCCTCACACAGCAGCCTGGGATACATTTCGTCCGGGCCTGGGGATTTATCCATTTTTAGGCCTGCTAAAACCGCCAATACCTCCTCCCTCTCGATGTTAATATGTTCGAGCATATCACAGTCCCCCCGCCCTATTTCTATGTCTACATCGTCCCTCTCCATAGTGAAAACAGATGCAAAAAATTCATTTAGAACCCCTCCTACATCTTCCGGCTCCACACACAGATTGCCACTTTTGTCCCTAATGGGCCCTATTTTTTCCCTATCTATCCTCTTACCCTTAATATACTTATAAAACATCTTAGGATTTTCCTTTATTTTGCTCGCCAGTGTTATTTCATGGCCCCTCCTTGATCTCCTAATTTCTTTTTTAAGTATCCCCCTGCACTTTTTGTACTCCTCTAGGGCTTCCTCCGTCTTTAGCCTTTTGTATCTGCCAAAAGCCCTCCTTTTTTTTCTGATCCATTCTCGTATATCCCCTGACATCCAAGGTTCCCTGTGGTTTTTGGAACCATCCTTGACCTTTACGGGAACATGTTGCCATTGTATGATCTCAATCTCCCTTTTGAAAGCCTCCCATTGCTCCGATGCGGATTTTCCTACAAGTAGCTGATCCCAGTCCATTTTGGCCAGATCCTGCCTTATCCTATTAAAATCGGCCTTCCCCCAATTTAGAACCTTTATTTCCGGCCCATCCCTGTCCTTTTCCATGACCACCTTAAATCTCACCATATTATGGTCACTGTCACCAAAGTGCTCACCTACTAGCACTTCTTCCACTTGGCCGGCCACATTCCCTAGAATTAGGTCCAGTACCGCCCCCTCTCTTGTACGACCTTCTACATGCTGGCTCAAAAAGCTCTCCTGGATGCACTTTAAGAATTCTACACCCTCTGTGCCTTTCACACTCTGACTATCCCAGTTAATATTGGGGAAGTTGAAATCCCCCATTATTATTAACCTATTATTTGCACATTTCTCTGAGATTTGCCTACATATCTGTTCCTCTATCTCCCCCTGACTGTTTGGAGGCCTATAGTACACTCCCAGCAAAGTGCTTGCCCCCTTTTTGTTTTTAAGCTCCACCCATATGGCCTCATTAGAGGAACCTGCTAATATGTCATCCCTCCTTACTGCAGTAATTGACTCCTTAATTAATATTGCGACACCCCCTCCTCTTATACCTCCCCCTCTGTCTCGCCTGAAGATTCTGTACCCCGGAATATTGAGCTGCCAGTCTTGCCCCTCCCTCAACCATGTCTCCGTGATAGCAACAATATCATACTCCCATGTGTTTATCAACACCTTCAGTTCATCCACCTTGTTTGCAAGACTCCTTGCATTAAAATAGATGCCATCCAGCCTTGCCCTTGTATATTTGCCCTGTCTACCAAGCTGACTTGTTTTTTTCTCTATAATTGGCAGCACATCACCCCCTATTTCAGCTCCCCTCTGTATCCCATCCCCCTGCCAAGTTAGTTTAAACCCCCCCAACAGTGCTAGCAAACCTCCCCGCAAGGATATTTGTCCCGCTCTGGTTCAGGTGCAACCCGTCCGACTTGTACAAGTCCCACCTTTCCCAGAAGCAGGCCCAGTGATCCAGGAAACTAAAACCCTCCCTCCTGCACCAACTCTTTAGCCACGCATTCATCTGTTCTATCCTCCTATTCCTATACTCTCTAGCACGTGGCACTGGGAGTAATCCAGAGATTACAACCTTTGAGGTCCTGTTTTTTAATCTGCTACCTAGCTCCCTAAATTCTTGATGCAGGACCTCATCCCCCTTCCTACCTATGTCGTTGGTCCCAATGTGGACCACGACCTCTGCCTGCTCCCCCTCCCCCTTAAGAATGCCCTGTAGCCGCTCAGTGACATCCATGACCCTGGCCCCAGGGAGGCAACAAACCATCCTGGAGTCACGTTTGCGGCCACAGAAACTAATATCCAGCCTGGGCCTACGGGTGACTCCACTCCCACTATCCAGGCAGTGCCTACAAGTGACTTGAGTCCCCCCATCCAGCCTGGGACTACAGTTGACTCAATAGCCACTATCCAGCCTGGGCTTACAGGTAACTCCAGTCCCACTATCTAGCCTGGACCTACAGGTGACTCCAGTCCCACTATCTAGCCTGGGCTTACAGGTAACTCCATTCCCACTATCTAGACTGGACCAAGAGGTGACTCCACTCCCACTATCCATGCTAAGCCTACAGATGACTCCACTCCCATTATCCAGGCTGGGTCTACAGGTTACTCGATTCCCACTATCCAGCCCGGGCCTACAGGTGACTCCCGTCCCACTATCCAGCCCGGGCCTACAGGTGACTCCCGTCCCACTATCCAGTCTGGGACTACAGATGACTCTTGTTCCACTATCCAGCCGGGGCCTACAGGTGACTCCAGTCCCACTATCCACCCTGGGCTGACAGTTGATTGCAGTCCCACTATCCAGGCTGGGCCCACAGGTTACTCTAATCCCACTATCCAGCCTGGATCTACAGGTGACTTCAGCCAACTATCTAGCCTGGGCCTACAGGTGACTCCAGTTCCACTATCCAGCCTGTGCCTACAGGGGACTCCTGTCCCACTTTCCAGCCTGGTCCTACAGGTGACTCCAGTCCCAATATCCAGCCTGTGCCTACAGGTGGCTGCAGTCCCACTATCAAGTTTGGTCCTACATGTGACTACAGTCCAAAAATCCAGCCTGAGCCTACAGGTGTTTCCAGTCCCACTATCCAGGCTAAGCCTACAGGTGACTCCAGTCCCACTATCCAGGCTAGGCGTACAGGTGTTTCCAGTCCCACTATCCAGGCTAGGCCTACAGGTGACTCCAGTCCCATGATCCAACCTCGGCCTACTGTTGACTCCACTCCTACTGCCCAGCCTGTGCCTACAGGTAACTGCAGTATGACTATACAGCCTGGGCCTACAGGTGACTCCAGTCTCACTATCCAGCCTGGGCCTACAGGTGACTCCAGTCCCATGATCCAACCTTGGCCTACTGTTGACTCCACTCCTACTGCCCAGGCTGTGCCTACAGGTAACTGCAGTATGACTATGCAGTCTGGGCCTACATGTGATTCCAGTCCCACTATCCAACCTGGGGCTACAGTTGACTCCACTCCCACTGCCCAGCCTGGGGTTACAGTTGACTCCAGTCCCACTATCGAGCCTGGGACTACAGGTGACTCCAGTCCCACTATCGAGCCTGGGACTACAGGTGACTCCAGTCTAACTATCCAGTCTGGGCCTACAGGTGACTCCAACCCCACTATCCAGCCTGAGACTACAGGTGACTCCAGCGCCACTCTCCAGCCTGGGCCTACAGGTGACTCCAGCCCTACTATTCAGCCTTTGCCTAAATGTGACTCCAGTCTAACTATCCAGCCTGGGCCTACAATTGACTCCAGTCCCACTATCCTGCATGGGCCTACAGTTGACGGCAGTCACACTATTCAGCCTGGGACTAAATGTGACTCCAGTGCCACTATCCAGCCTGGGCCTACAGGTGACTCCTGCCCCACTATCCAGCCTGGTCCTACAGCTGGCTCCAGTCCCACTATCCAGCTTGGGCCTACAGGTGACGGCAGTCCCACTATCCAGCCTGTGCCTGCAGGTGACTCCTGTCCCACTATCTAGCCTGGACCTACAGGTGACTCCAGTCCCACTATCCAGCCTGGGCCTACAGGTGGCTTCACCCCCACTATCCAGGCTGTGCCTACAGAGGACTTGTGTCCCATTATCCAGCCTTGGCCTACAGGTGACTCCACTCCCATTAACAGGTTGGGACTACAGGTGACTCCAGTCCCACTATCCATCCTGTGCCTGCAGGTGACTCCACTACCACTATCCAACCTGGGCCTACAGGTGACTCCGGTCCCACTATCCAGCCTGGGCTTACAGATGACTCCTCTCCCACTATCCAGCCTGAGACTACAGGAGACTCCAGACCCACTATCCAGCCTGGGCCTACTGTTGATTGCAGTCCCACTATCCAGGCTGGGCCTACAGGTGACTCCAATCCCACTATCCAGCCTGGGTCTACAGGTAACTCCAGTGCGACTATACAGTCTGGGTCTACAGGTGACGACACTCCCACTATCCAGCCTGGGCCTACAGGTGACTCCTGTCCCACTATCCATCCTCGGCCTACAGGTGATTGCAGACCCACTATCCAGGCTGGGCCTACAGGTGATTCCAGTCACTCTATCAAGCCTGGGTCTACAGGTAACTCCAGTCCCACTATCCAGCCTGGGCCTACAGTTGACTCCACTCCCACTGTCCAGCCTGGGCATACAGGTGACTCCAGTCCCACTATCCAGCCAAGTCCTACAGGGGACTCCAGTCCCACTATCCAACCTGGGCCTACAGGTGACTCCACTCCCACTATCCAACCTGGGCCTACAGGTGGCTCCAGTCCCACTATCCAGGCTGGGCCTACAGGAGGGAACAGTCCCAAAACCAAACCTTAGCCTTCATTTGACTGCAGTCCCACTATCCAGTCTGAGCCTACAGGTGACACAAATCCCACTACACGGGCTGGGCCGACACGTGGCTTCTGTCCCAATATCCAGCCTGGGGCTACAAGTGACTCCAGTCCCACTATCCAGCCTGTGCCTACAATTGACTCCAGTCCCACTATCCAGCCTGGGGCTACTGCTGACTCCAATCCCACTCTCCAGCCTGGGCCTACATGTGACTCCAGTCCAAATTTCTAGCCTGGGCCTACAGATGATTCGAGTCCCACTATCCAGCCTGGACCTAAAGGTGACTACAGTCCCAATATCCAGCCTGAGCCTACAGGTGGCCGCATTCCCACTATCAAGTTTGGGCCTACAGGTGACTCCAGTCCCAATATCCAGCCTGGGCCTACACATGATTCCAGTCGCACTCTCCAGCCTGAGCCTACAGGTGACTCCAGTCCCACTATCCAGCCTGGGCCTACTGGTGACTCCACTGCCAATATCCAGGCTGGGCCTACATTTGACGCCAGTCCCACTATCCAGCGTGGGACTACAGGTGACTCCTCCCAAAGTAACCAGCTTGGGCCTAAAGGTCACTCCATTCCAACTATCCAGCATGGGCCTACAATTGACTCCAGTCACACTATCCAGCATGAGCCTACTGTTGACTCCAGCCCCACTCTCCAGCCTGGGCCGACAAGTGACTCCAGTCCCACTATCCAGCCTGGGCCTACATATGATTCCAGTCGCACTCTCCAGCCTGAGCCTACAGGTGACTCCAGTCCCACTATCCAGCCTGGGCCTACAGGTGACTCCACTGCCAATATCCAGTCTGGGCATACATTTGACGCTAGCCCCACTATCCAGCGTGGGACTACAGGTGACTCCTCCCAAAGTAACCAGCTTGGGCCTAAAGGTCACTCCATTCCAACTATCCAGCGTGGGCCTACAATTGACTCCAGTCGCACTATCCAGCATGGGCCTACTGTTGACTCCAGTCCCACTCTCCAGCCTGGGCCTACAAGTGACTCTAGTCCCACTATCTAGCCTGGGCCTACAGATGATTCTAGTCCCACTATCCAGCCTGGACCTAAAGGTGACTACATTCCCACTATCAAGTCTGGGCCTACAGGTGACTCCAGTCCCACTATCCAGCTTGGGCCTACATTTGACTCCAGTCACACTATTCAGCCTGGGACTAAATGTGACTCCAGTTCCACTATCCAGATTGGGCCTACAGGTGACTCCTGCCACACTATCTAGCCTCGGCCTACAGCTGGCTCCAGTCCCACTATCCAGCCTGGGCCTACAGGTGACTGCAGCCCCACTATCTAGGCTATGACTACAGGTGACCCCTGTCCCACTATCCAGCCTGGACCTACATGTGACTCCAGTCCCACTATCCAGCCTGGGCCTACCGGTGACTCTACTCCCAGTATCCAGGCAGTGCCTACAGGTGACTCGAGTCCCATTATCCAGCCTGGGCCTACAGGTGACTCAATATCCACTATCCAGCCTGGGCCTACAGGTGACTCCACTCCCACAATCCAGCCTGGGCCTACAGGTGACTCCACTCCCATTATCCAGGTAGGGACTACAGTTGACTCCAGTCCCACTATCCATCCTGTGCCTGCAGGGGACTCCTGTCCCACTATCCAGTCTGGGCCTACAGGTGACACCACTCCCACTATCCAGCATGGGTCTACAGGTGACTCCAATCCCACTCTCCAGCCTGGACCTACAAGTGACTCCAGTCCCACTATCTAACCTGGGCCTACAGATGATTCGAGTCCCACTATCCAGCCTGGACCTAAAGGTGACTACATTCCCACTATCCAGCCTGGGCCTACAGGTGACTCCAGTCCCACTATCCAGCCTAGCCCTACAGGTGACACCAGTCCCACTATCCAGCCAGTTCCTGCAGGTGAATCCATTCCAAATATCCAGCTTGGGCCTACATTTGACTCCAGTCACACTATTCAGCCTGGGACTAAGTATGACTCCAGTTCCACTATCCAGCCTGGGCCTACAGGTGACTCCTGCCCCACTATCCAGCCTCGGCCTACAGCTGGCTCCAGTCCCACTATCCAGCCTGGGCCTACAGGTGACTCCAGTCCCACTATCCAGGCTACGACTACAGGTGACTCCACTCCCATTATCCAGGTAGGGACTACAGGTGACTCCATTCCCACTATCCGTCCTGTGCCTGCAGGTGACTCCTGCCCACTATCCAGTCTGGGCCTACAGGTGACTCCACTCCCACTATCCAGCCTGGGTCTACAGGTGACTCCAATCCCACTATCCAGCCTGGGCCTACAGATGTCTCTACCCCCGCTATCCAACCTGCACCTACAGGTGACTCCAGTCCCAATATCCAGCCTCAGCCTACAGGGGACTCCTGTCCCACTATCCAGCCTGGTCCTACAGGTGACTCCAGTCCCAATATCCAGCCTGGGCCTACAGGTGGCCGCAGTCCAACTATCAAGTTTGGGCCTACAGGTGACTCCAGTCCCAATATCCAGCCTGAGCCTACAGGGGACTCCTTTACCACTATCCAGCCTGGGCCTACATGTGACTCCAGTCCCACTATCCAGCCAGTGCCTGCAGGTGAATCCATTCCCAATATCCAGCTTGGGCCTACATTTGACTCCAGTCCCACTATCCAGCCTGGGCCTACAGGTGACTCCTGCCCCACTATCCAGGCTACGACTACAGGTGACTCCTGTCCCACTATCTAGCCTGGACCTACATGTGACTCCAGTCCCACTATCCAGCCTGGGCCTACAGGTGACTCAATATCCACTATCCAGCCTTGGCCTACAGGTGACTCCACTCCCATTATCCAGGTAGGGACTACAGGTGACTCCAGTCCCACTATCCATCCTGGGTCTACAGGTGACTCCAATCCCACTATCCAGCCTGGGCCTACAGATGACTCTACCCCCACTATCCAACCTGCAGCTACAGGTGACTCCAGTCCCAATATCCAGCCTCAGCCTACAGATGATTCGAGTCCCAATGTCCAGCCTGGGCCTACAGGTGGCCGCAGTCCCACTATCAAGTTTGGGCCTACAGGTGACTCCTGTCCCAATATCCAGCCTGAGCCTACAGGGGACTCCTTTACCAGTATCCAGCCTGGGCCTACATGTGACTCCAGTCCCACTATCCAGGCTAGGCCTACAGGTGCCCCCAGTCCCACTATCCTGCCTGTGCCTACAGGTAACTCCATTATGACTATACAGTCTGGGCCTACAGGTGATTCCCTCCCACTATCCAGCCTGGGTGTACAGGTGACTCCTGTCCCACTATCCACCCTGGGCCTACAGGTGACTCCAGTCCCTCTATCAAGCCTGGGTCTACAGGTAACTCCAGTCCCACTATCCAGCCTGGGCCTACAGTTGACTCCACTCCCACTGTCCAGCCTGGGCATACAGGTGAATCCAGTCCGACTATCCAGCCTGTGCCTACATGTGACTCCAGTCCCACTATCCAACCTGGGCCTACAGGTGACTCCACTCCCACTATCCAACCTGGGCCTACATGTGACTCCAGTCCGACTATCCAACCTGGGCCTACAGGTGACTCCACTCCCACTATCCAGCCTGGGCCTACAGGTGACTGCAGCCCCACTATCCAGCCTGGGCCTACTGGTGACTCTACTCCCACTATCCAGGCAGTGCCTACAGGTGACTCGAGTCCCATTATCCAGCCTGGGCCTACAGGTGGCTGCAGCCCCACAATCCAGCCTTGGCCTACAGGTGACTCCACTCCCATTATCCAGGTAGGGACTACAGGTGACTCCAGTCCCACTATCCATCCTGTGCCTGCAGGGGACTCCTGTCCCACTATCCAGTCTGGGCCTACAGGTGACTCCACTCCCACTATCCAGCATGGGTCTACAGGTGACTCCAATCCCACTCTCCAGCCTGGACCTACAAGTGACTCCAGTCCCACTATCTAACCTGGGCCTACAGATGATTCGAGTCCCACTATCCAGCCTGGGCCTAAAGGTGACTACATTCCCACTATCCAGCCTGGGCCTACAGGTGACTGCAGTCCCACTATCCAGCCTAGCCCTACAGGTGATACCAGTCCCACTATCCAGCCAGTTCCTGCAGGTGAATCCATTCCAAATATCCAGCTTGGGCCTACATTTGACTCCAGTCACACTATTCAGCCTGGGACTAAGTATGACTCCAGTTCCACTATCCAGCCTGGGCCTACAAGTGACTCCTGCCCCACTATCCAGACTCGGCCTACAGCTGGCTCCAGTCCCACTATCCAGCCTGGGCCTACAGGTGACTCCAGTCCCATTTTCCAGCCTGGCCCTACAGGTGACTCCAGTCCCACTATCCAGCCAGTGCCTGCAGGTGAATCCATTCCCAATATCCAGCTTGGGCCTACATTTGACTCCAGTCCCACTATCCATCCTGGGCCTACAGGTGACTCCTGCCCCACTATCCAGGCTACGACTACAGGTGACTCCTGTCCCACTATCTAGCCTGGACCTACATGTGACTCCAGTCCCACTATCCAGCCTGGGCCTACAGGTGACTCAATATCCACTATCCAACCTGGGCCTACAGGTGACTCCACTCCCACTATCCAGTCTGGGCCTAAAGGTGACTCAACTCCCACTATCAAACCTGGGCCTACAGGTGTCTCCAATCCCACTATCCAGACTGGGACTACAGGTGACTCCTGTCCCACTATCCAGCCTGGGACTACAGGTGACTCCAGTCCCAATATCCAGCCTGGGCCTATATGTGGCTGCAGTCCAGCTATCAAGTTTGGGCCTACAGGCGACTCAAGTGCCAATATCCAGCCTGCGTCTACAGGGGACTCCTTTCCCATTATCCAGCCTGGGCCTACATGTGATCCAGTCCCACTATCCTGCCTTGCCTACAGGTAACTCCAGTACAACTATACAGTTTGGGTCTACAGGTGACTACACTCCACTATCCATCCTTGTCCTACAGGTGATTGCAGTCCCACTATCCAGGCTGGTCCTACAGGTTACTGCAGTCCCTCTATCAAGCCTGTATCTACAGGTAACTCCAGTCCCACTATCCAGCCTGGGCCTACAGGTGACTCCACTCCCACTATCCAACCTGGGCCTACAGGTGACTCCAGTCCCATTATCCAGCCTGGTCCCACAGGAGAGAACAGTCCCAAAACCCAGCCTTAGCCTTCATTTGACTGCAGTCCCACTATCCAGTCTGGGCCTACAGGTGACTCAAATCCTGCTACATGGGCTGGGCCTACAGGTAACTCAAGTCCCACTATCCAGCCTGGGCCTAAACTGACTCCAATCCCACTATCCAGCCTGTGCCTACAGGTGACTGCAGTCCCACTATGCAGGCTGGGCCTACAGGTGACTCCTGTCCCACTATCTAGCCAGGGCCTAGAGGTGAATGCAATCCCACTGACCAGTCAGGGGCTAAAGGTGACTCCACTCCCACTATCCAGCCTGGGCCTACAGGTGTCTCCTGTCCAACTATGCCGCCTGGGCTAACAGGTGGCTCCAGTCCCACTATCCAGCCTTTGCCTACAGGTGATTGCAGACCCTCTATCCATGCTGGGCCTACAGGTGACTCCAGTCCCACTATGCAGCCTGGGTCTACAGGTGTCTCCAGTCCCACTATCCAACCTGGGCCTACAGGTGACTCCCGTCCCACTATCCAGCCTGAGCCTACAGGGGACTTCTGTCCCACTATACAGCCTGGGCCTACAGGTGACTCCAGAGCCACAATCCAGCCTGGGCCTACAGGTGACTCCAGTCCCACTAGCCAGGTTGGGCCTACAGGTGACTCCACTCCCAATATCCAGGCTGGGCCTACATTTGACGCCAGTCCCACTATCCAGCGCGGGACTACAGGTGACTCCTCCCCCAGTAACCAGCCTGGGCCTACAGGTGACTCCATTCCCACTATCCAGCCTGAGCCTACAGGTGACTCCAGCCCCACTCTACAGCCTGGGCTTTCAGGTGTCTCCAGTCCCACTATCCAGCCTGGGTGTACAGGTGACTCCAACCCCAATATCCAAACTCGGCCTACAGGTGACTTCCGTCCCACTATCCAGCCTGAGTCTGCAGGGGACTCCTGTCCCACTATCCAGCCTGGGCCTACAAGTGACTCCAGTGCCACAATCCAGCCTGGGCCTACAGGTGACTGCAGTCCCACTATCCAGCCTGGGCCTACAGGTGACTCCTGTCCCACTATCCAGCCTGTGTCTACAGGTGACTCCAGTCCCACTATCCAGCGTGGGCCCACAGATGACTCCAATCCCACTCTCCAACCTGGGCCTACAGGTGACTCCAGTCACAGTGTCCATCCTGGGTCGACAGGTGACTTCAGTCCAACTATCCAGCCTGGGCCTACAGGTGACTCCAGTCCCACTATCCAGCCTGGGCCTACAGTTGATTGCAGTCCTACTATCCAGGCTGTTCCCACAGGTGACTCGAACCCCACTATCCAACCTGGGCCTACAGGTGACTGCAGTCACACTATCCAGGCTGGGCCTACAGGAGACGCCAGTCGCACTATCCAGACTGGGGCTACAGGTGCCTCCTACCCCACAATCCAGCCTGGGCTTACAGGTGACTCCATTCCCACTATCCAACCTGGGCCTACAGGTGACTCCGGTCCCTATATCCAGCCTGGGCCTACAGGTGACTCCTACTGTTCTTATGTTCTTATGTACCCCACTATCCAGCCTGGGCTTACAGGTGACTCCATTCCCACTATCCAGCCTGGGCCTACAGGTGACTCCACTCCTACTATCCAGCCTGGGCCTACAAGTGACTCCACTCCCACTATCCAGGCAGTGCCTACCGGGGACTCGAGTCCCATTATCCAGCCTGGGCCTAAAGGATGACACAATATCCACTATCCAGCCTGGGCCTACAAGTGACTCCACCCCCACTATCCAGCCTTGGCCAACTGGTGACTCCACTCCCATTATCCAGGTTGGGACTACAGGTGACTCCAGTCCCACTATCCAGCCTGGGTCTACAGGTGACTCCAATCCCACTATCCAGCCTGGGCCTACAGATGACTCCAATTCCACTATCCAACCTGGGCCTTCAGGTGACTCTGGTCCCACTATCCAACCTGTACCTACAGGTGACTCCTGTCCCACTATCCAGCCTGGGTCTACAGGTTACTTTTAGTCCCACTATCCAACCTGGGCGTACAGGTGACTCCAGTCCCACTACCCAGCCTCAGCCTACAGTGGACTCCAGTCCCAATATCCAGCCTGGGCCTACATGTGGCTGCAGTCCCACTATCAAGATTGGGCCAACAGGTGACTCCAGTCCCAATATCCAGCCTGAGCCTACAGGAGACTCCTTTCCCACTATCCTGCCTGTGCCTACAGGTACTCCAGTGCGAGTATACAGTCTGGGTCTACAGGTGACTACACTCCCACTATCCAGCCTGGGCCTACAGGTGACTCCTGTCCCACTATCCATCCTGGGCCTACAGTTGATTGCAGTCCCACTATCCAGGCTGGGCCTACAGGTGACTCCAGTCCCTCTATCAAGCCTGGGTCTACAGGTGACTCCACTCCCACTATCCAACCTGGGCCTACAGGTGACCCCAGTCCCATTATTCAGCCTGGGCCCACAGGAGAGAACAGTCCCAAAACCCAGCCTTAGCCTTCATTTGACTCCAGTCCAACTCTCCAACCTGGGCCTACAGGTGACTCCAGTTCAATTGTCCAGCCTGGGCCTGCAATTGACTCCAGTCCCAGTATCCAGCCTGGGGCTACTGCTGACTCCAGTCCCACTCTCCAGCCTGGGCCTACAGGTGACTTCAGTCCAACTATCTAGCCTGGGCCTACAGATGATTCGAGTCCCACTATCCACCTGGACCTAAAGGTGACTCCAGTCCCACTATCCAGCCAATGCATACAGGTGACTCGATTCCCACTATCGAGCTTGGGCCTACATTTGACTCCAGTTATACTATTCAGTCTGGGACTAAATGTGATACCAGTCCCACTATCCAGCCTGGGCCTACAGGTGGCTCCAGTCCCAATATCCAGCCTGGGCCTACAGGTGACTCCTGTCCCACTATCCAGCCTGAGCCTACAGGTGACTCCAGTCACACTATTCAGCCTGGGTCTACAGGTGACTCCAATCTCACTATCCAGCCTGGGTCTACAGGTTACTTTTAGTCCCACTATCCAACCTGGGTGTACAGCTGACTCTATCCCCACTATCCAACCTGCGCCTACAGGTGACTCCAGTCCCACTATCCTGCCTGAGCCTACAGGTGACTCCAGTCCCAATATCCAGCCTGGGCCTACAGGTGGCCGCAGTCCCACTATCAAATTTGGGCCTACAGGTGACTCCAGTCCCAATATCCAGCCTGAGCCTACAGAGGACTCCTTTACCACTATCCAGCCTGGGCCTACATGTGACTCCAGTCCCACTATCCAAGCTAGGCCTGCAGGTGCCCCCAGTCCCACTATCCTGCTTGTGCCTACAGGTAACTCCAGTATGACTATGCAGTCTGGGCCTACAGGTGACTCCCCTCCCACTATCCAGCCTGGGCGTACAGGTGACTCCTGTCCCTCTATCCATCCTGGGCCTAGAGGTGATTGCATTCCCACTATCCAGGCTGGGCCTACAGGTGACTCCAGTCGCTCTATCAAGCCTGTATCTACAGGTAACTCCAGACCCACTATCCAGCCTGGGCCTACAGTTGACTCCACTCCCACTGTCTGGACTGGGCATACAGATGACTCCAGTCTGACTATCCAGCCTCTGCCTACATGTGACTCCAGTCCCACTATCCAACCTGGGCCTACAGGTGACTCCAGTCCCACTATCCAGCCTAGACCCACAGGAGAGAACAGTCCCAAAACCCAGCCTTCATTTGACTGCAGTCCCACTATCCAGTCTGGGCCTACAGGTGACTCAAATCCTGCTACACGGGCTGGGCATACAGGTAACTCCATTCCCTCTATCCAGCATGGGCCTACAGGTGACTTCACTCCCACTATTCAGCCTGTGCCTACAGGTGACTCCACTCCCACTATCCAGGTTGGGACAACAGGTGACTCCTGTCCCTCTATCCATCCTGGGCCTAGAGGTGATTGCATTCCCACTATCCAGGCTGGGCCTACAGGTGACTCCAGTCGCTCTATCAAGCCTGTATCTACAGGTAACTCCAGACCCACTATCCAGCCTGGGCCTACAGTTGACTCCACTCCCACTGTCTGGACTGGGCATACAGATGACTCCAGTC
Organism: Somniosus microcephalus; assembly: GCF_052327205.1. NCBI lineage: Eukaryota > Metazoa > Chordata > Chondrichthyes > Squaliformes > Somniosidae > Somniosus > Somniosus microcephalus. Next base: position 81,430,084 of record NC_140999.1, on the reverse strand, counting down.
TGACTATCCAGCCTCTGCCTACATGTGACTCCAGTCCCACTATCCAACCTGGGCCTACAGGTGACTCCAGTCCCACTATCCAGCCTAGACCCACAGGAGAGAACAGTCCCAAAACCCAGCCTTCATTTGACTGCAGTCCCACTATCCAGTCTGGGCCTACAGGTGACTCAAATCCTGCTACACGGGCTGGGCATACAGGTAACTCCATTCCCTCTATCCAGCATGGGCCTACAGGTGACTTCACTCCCACTATTCAGCCTGTGCCTACAGGTGACTCCACTCCCACTATCCAGGTTGGGACAACAGGTGACTCCAGTCCCACTATCCAGCCTGTGCCTGCAGGTGACTCCTGTCACACTATCCAGCCTGGGTGTCCAGATGACTCCACACCTACTATGCAACCTGGGCCTACGCGTGACTCCCATCCAACTATCTAGCCTGGGCCGACAGGTGACTCCTGTCCCACTATCTAGCCTTGACCTACAGGTGACTCCAGTTCCACAATCAAGCCTGTGCCTACAGGTGACTGCAGTCCCACTATGCAGTCTGGGCCTACACGTGACTCCACTCCCTCTATCCAGCCTGGGTCTACAGGTGACTCCAGACCAACTGTGCAGCCTGGGCCTACAGATGACTCCAATCCCACTATCAAACCTGGGCCTACATGTGACTCCAGTCCCACTATCCAGCCTGGGCATAAAGTTGACTCCTGTCCCACTATCCAGCCTGGGCCCACAGGTGACTGCAGTCCCACTATCCAGCCTGGGTCCACTGGTAACTCCAGTCCCACTATCCAGCCTGGGCCTACAGTTGACTCCACTCCAACTGCCCAGCCTGGGCCTACAGGTGACTCCAGTCCGACTATCCAGCCTGTGCCTACATGTAACTCCAGTCCCACTATCCAACCTGGGCCTACAGGTGACTCCACTCCCACTATCCAACCTGGGCCTACAGATGACTCCAGTCCCATTATCCAACCTGGTACCACAGGAGAGAACAGTCCCAAAACCCGGCCTTAGCCTTCATTTGACTGCAGTCCCACTATCCAGTCTGGGCCAACAGGTGACTCAATTCTTGCTACAGGGGCTGGGCCTACAGGTAACCCTAGTCCCACTATCCAGCCTGAGACTACAGGTGACTCCACTCCCACTATCCAGGCTGGGCCTACATTTGACGCCAGTCCCACTATCCAGCGTGGGATTACAGGTGACTCCTCCCCCAGTAACCAGCCTGGGCCTACAGGTGACTCCATTCCCACTATCCAGCCTGGGCCTACAGGTGACTGCGCTCCTACTATCCAGGCGGTGCCTACAGGTGACTCCAGTCCCACTATCAAGCCTGGGCCTACAGGTGACTCCATTCCCTCTATCCAGCATGGGCCTACAGGTGACTCCACTCCCACTATTCAGCCAGTGCCTACAGGTGACTCCTCTCCCACTATCCAGGTTGGGACAACAGATGACTCCAGTCCCACTATCCAGCCTGTGCCTGCAGGTGACTCCTGTCACACTATCCGGCCTGGATGTCCAGATGACTCCACACCTACAATCCAACCTGAGCCTACAGGTGACTCCCGTCCAAATATCTAGCCTGGGCATACAGGTGACTCCTGTCCCACTATCTAGCCTTGACCTACAGGTGGCTCCAGTTCCAGAATCAAGCCTGTGCCTACAGGTGACTGCAGTCCCACTATGCAGTCTGGGCCTACACGTGGCTCCACTCCCACTATCCAGCCTGGGCCTGCAGGGGATTGCAGTCTCACTATCCAGGCTGTGCCTAAAGGTGACCCCAGTCCCACTATCCAGGTCTGGGTCTACAGGTGACTCCAGCCCCAATATCCAGCCTGGGCCTACAGGTGACTCCAGTCCCACTATCCATCCTGAAACTACATGGGACTGCAGTCCCACTACACAGCTTGGTCCTACAGGTGGCTCCAGTCCCACTATCCAGGCTAGGCCTACGGGTGACCCCAGTCTGATTATGCTGCCTGTGCCTACAGGTATCTCCAGTCCGACTATACAGTCTGGGCCTACAGGTGACTCCATTCCCACTATCCAGCCTGGGCCTACAGGTGACTGCACTCCCACGATCCAGGCAGTGCCTAGAGGTGACTCGGGTCCCATTATCCAGCGTGGGCCTACAGGTGTCTCAATATCCACTATCCTGCCTGGGCCTACAGGTGACTCCACTCCCACTATCCAGGTTGGGACTACAGGCGACTCCAGTCCCACTATCCAGCCTTTGCCTACAGGTGACTCCTGTCCCACTCTCCAGCCTGGGCTTATAGGTAACTCCAGTGCCACGATCTAACCTGGACCTACAGGTGACCCCAGTCCCACTATCCAGCCTGGGCCCACAGGTGACTCCAGTCCCACTGCCCAGCCTGGGCCTACAGGTGACTCCAGTGCCACTATTGAGCCTGGGCCTACATGTGACTCCACTCCCACAATCCAACCTGGGGCTACAGGTGACTCCCGTCCCATTATCAAGCCTGGGCCCACAGGAGAGAACAGTCCCAAAACCAAGCCTTAGCCTTCATTTGACTGCAGTCCTACTATCCAGTCTGGGCCTACAGGTGACTCAAATCCCGCTACATGGGCTGGGCCAACAGGTGACTCCAGTCCCAATATCCAGCCTGGGGCTACAAGTGACTCCAGCCCCACTATCCAGCCTGAGCCTACAGGTGACTCCAGTCCGACTATCCAGCCTTTGCCTAAATGTGACTCCAGTCTAACTATCCAGCCTGGGTCTGCAATTGACTCCAGTCCCACTATCCAGCATGGGCCTACTGTTGACTCCAGTCCCACTCTCCAGTCTGAGCCTACAGGTGACTCCAGTCCCACTATCCAGCCTGTGTCTACAGGTGACTCCAGTCCCACTATCCAGCATGGGTCTACAGGTGACTTCAGTCACAGTATCCATCCTGAGTCTACAGGTGACTTCAGTCCAACTATCCAGCCTGGGCCTAAAGGTGACTCCAGTCCCACTATCCAGCCTGGGCCTACAGTTGATTGCAGTCCCACTATCCAGGCTGTGCCCACAGGTGACTCTAACTCCACTATCCAACCTGGGCCTACAGGTGACTGCAGTCACACTATCCAGGCTTAGCCTACAGGAGACACCAGTCGCACTACCCAGCCTGGGCATACAGGTGACTCCTACCCCACTATCCAGCCTGGGCTTCCAGGTGACTCCACTCCTGCTATCCATCCTTGCCCTACAGGTGACTCCACTCCCAGTATCCAGGCAGTGCGCACAGGTGACTCGAGTCCCATTATCCAGCCTGGGCCTAAAGGTGACTCAATATCCACTATCCAACCTGGGCCTACAGGTGACTCCACTCCCACTATCCAGTCTGGGCCTAAAGGTGACTCAACTCCCACTATCAAACCTGGGCCTACAGGTGTCTCCAATCCCACTATCCAGACTGGGACTACAGGTGACTCCTGTCCCACTATCCAGCCTGGGACTACAGGTGACTCCAGTCCCAATATCCAGCCTGGGCCTATATGTGGCTGCAGTCCAGCTATCAAGTTTGGGCCTACAGGCGACTCAAGTGCCAATATCCAGCCTGCGTCTACAGGGGACTCCTTTCCCATTATCCAGCCTGGGCCTACATGTGATCCAGTCCCACTATCCTGCCTTGCCTACAGGTAACTCCAGTACAACTATACAGTTTGGGTCTACAGGTGACTACACTCCACTATCCATCCTTGTCCTACAGGTGATTGCAGTCCCACTATCCAGGCTGGTCCTACAGGTTACTGCAGTCCCTCTATCAAGCCTGTATCTACAGGTAACTCCAGTCCCACTATCCAGCCTGGGCCTACAGGCGACTCCACTCCCACTATCCAACCTGGGCCTACAGGTGACTCCAGTCCCATTATCCAGCCTGGTCCCACAGGAGAGAACAGTCCCAAAACCCAGCCTTAGCCTTCATTTGACTGCAGTCCCACTATCCAGTCTGGGCCTACAGGTGACTCAAATCCTGCTACATGGGCTGGGCCTACAGGTAACTCAAGTCCCACTATCCAGCCTGGGCCTAAACTGACTCCAATCCCACTATCCAGCCTGTGCCTACAGGTGACTGCAGTCCCACTATGCAGGCTGGGCCTACAGGTGACTCCTGTCCCACTATCTAGCCAGGGCCTAGAGGTGAATGCAATCCCACTGACCAGTCAGGGGCTAAAGGTGACTCCACTCCCACTATCCAGCCTGGGCCTACAGGTGTCTCCTGTCCAACTATGCCGCCTGGGCTAACAGGTGGCTCCAGTCCCACTATCCAGCCTTTGCCTACAGGTGATTGCAGACCCTCTATCCATGCTGGGCCTACAGGTGACTCCAGTCCCACTATGCAGCCTGGGTCTACAGGTGTCTCCAGTCCCACTATCCAACCTGGGCCTACAGGTGACTCCCGTCCCACTATCCAGCCTGAGCCTACAGGGGACTTCTGTCCCACTATACAGCCTGGGCCTACAGGTGACTCCAGAGCCACAATCCAGCCTGGGCCTACAGGTGACTCCAGTCCCACTAGCCAGGTTGGGCCTACAGGTGACTCCACTCCCAATATCCAGGCTGGGCCTACATTTGACGCCAGTCCCACTATCCAGCGCGGGACTACAGGTGACTCCTCCCCCAGTAACCAGCCTGGGCCTACAGGTGACTCCATTCCCACTATCCAGCCTGAGCCTACAGGTGACTCCAGCCCCACTCTACAGCCTGGGCTTTCAGGTGTCTCCAGTCCCACTATCCAGCCTGGGTGTACAGGTGACTCCAACCCCAATATCCAAACTCGGCCTACAGGTGACTTCCGTCCCACTATCCAGCCTGAGTCTGCAGGGGACTCCTGTCCCACTATCCAGCCTGGGCCTACAGGTGACTCCAGTGCCACAATCCAGCCTGGGCCTACAGGTGACTGCAGTCCCACTATCCAGCCTGGGCCTACAGGTGACTCCTGTCCCACTATCCAGCCTGTGTCTACAGGTGACTCCAGTCCCACTATCCAGCGTGGGCCCACAGATGACTCCAATCCCACTCTCCAACCTGGGCCTACAGGTGACTCCAGTCACAGTGTCCATCCTGGGTCGACAGGTGACTTCAGTCCAACTATCCAGCCTGGGCCTACAGGTGACTCCAGTCCCACTATCCAGCCTGGGCCTACAGTTGATTGCAGTCCTACTATCCAGGCTGTTCCCACAGGTGACTCGAACCCCACTATCCAACCTGGGCCTACAGGTGACTGCAGTCACACTATCCAGGCTGGGCCTACAGGAGACGCCAGTCGCACTATCCAGACTGGGGCTACAGGTGCCTCCTACCCCACAATCCAGCCTGGGCTTACAGGTGACTCCATTCCCACTATCCAACCTGGGCCTACAGGTGACTCCGGTCCCTATATCCAGCCTGGGCCTACAGGTGACTCCTACTGTTCTTATGTTCTTATGTACCCCACTATCCAGCCTGGGCTTACAGGTGACTCCATTCCCACTATCCAGCCTGGGCCTACAGGTGACTCCACTCCTACTATCCAGCCTGGGCCTACAAGTGACTCCACTCCCACTATCCAGGCAGTGCCTACAGGGGACTCGAGTCCCATTATCCAGCCTGGGCCTAAAGGATGACACAATATCCACTATCCAGCCTGGGCCTACAAGTGACTCCACCCCCACTATCCAGCCTTGGCCAACTGGTGACTCCACTCCCATTATCCAGGTTGGGACTACAGGTGACTCCAGTCCCACTATCCAGCCTGGGTCTACAGGTGACTCCAATCCCACTATCCAGCCTGGGCCTACAGATGACTCCAATTCCACTATCCAACCTGGGCCTTCAGGTGACTCTGGTCCCACTATCCAACCTGTACCTACAGGTGACTCCTGTCCCACTATCCAGCCTGGGTCTACAGGTTACTTTTAGTCCCACTATCCAACCTGGGCGTACAGGTGACTCCAGTCCCACTACCCAGCCTCAGCCTACAGTGGACTCCAGTCCCAATATCCAGCCTGGGCCTACATGTGGCTGCAGTCCCACTATCAAGATTGGGCCAACAGGTGACTCCAGTCCCAATATCCAGCCTGAGCCTACAGGAGACTCCTTTCCCACTATCCTGCCTGTGCCTACAGGTACTCCAGTGCGAGTATACAGTCTGGGTCTACAGGTGACTACACTCCCACTATCCAGCCTGGGCCTACAGGTGACTCCTGTCCCACTATCCATCCTGGGCCTACAGTTGATTGCAGTCCCACTATCCAGGCTGGGCCTACAGGTGACTCCAGTCCCTCTATCAAGCCTGGGTCTACAGGTGACTCCACTCCCACTATCCAACCTGGGCCTACAGGTGACCCCAGTCCCATTATTCAGCCTGGGCCCACAGGAGAGAACAGTCCCAAAACCCAGCCTTAGCCTTCATTTGACTCCAGTCCAACTCTCCAACCTGGGCCTACAGGTGACTCCAGTTCAATTGTCCAGCCTGGGCCTGCAATTGACTCCAGTCCCAGTATCCAGCCTGGGGCTACTGCTGACTCCAGTCCCACTCTCCAGCCTGGGCCTACAGGTGACTTCAGTCCAACTATCTAGCCTGGGCCTACAGATGATTCGAGTCCCACTATCCACCTGGACCTAAAGGTGACTCCAGTCCCACTATCCAGCCAATGCATACAGGTGACTCGATTCCCACTATCGAGCTTGGGCCTACATTTGACTCCAGTTATACTATTCAGTCTGGGACTAAATGTGATACCAGTCCCACTATCCAGCCTGGGCCTACAGGTGGCTCCAGTCCCAATATCCAGCCTGGGCCTACAGGTGACTCCTGTCCCACTATCCAGCCTGAGCCTACAGGTGACTCCAGTCACACTATTCAGCCTGGGTCTACAGGTGACTCCAATCTCACTATCCAGCCTGGGTCTACAGGTTACTTTTAGTCCCACTATCCAACCTGGGTGTACAGCTGACTCTATCCCCACTATCCAACCTGCGCCTACAGGTGACTCCAGTCCCACTATCCTGCCTGAGCCTACAGGTGACTCCAGTCCCAATATCCAGCCTGGGCCTACAGGTGGCCGCAGTCCCACTATCAAATTTGGGCCTACAGGTGACTCCAGTCCCAATATCCAGCCTGAGCCTACAGAGGACTCCTTTACCACTATCCAGCCTGGGCCTACATGTGACTCCAGTCCCACTATCCAAGCTAGGCCTGCAGGTGCCCCCAGTCCCACTATCCTGCTTGTGCCTACAGGTAACTCCAGTATGACTATGCAGTCTGGGCCTACAGGTGACTCCCCTCCCACTATCCAGCCTGGGCGTACAGGTGACTCCTGTCCCTCTATCCATCCTGGGCCTAGAGGTGATTGCATTCCCACTATCCAGGCTGGGCCTACAGGTGACTCCAGTCGCTCTATCAAGCCTGTATCTACAGGTAACTCCAGACCCACTATCCAGCCTGGGCCTACAGTTGACTCCACTCCCACTGTCTGGACTGGGCATACAGATGACTCCAGTCTGACTATCCAGCCTCTGCCTACATGTGACTCCAGTCCCACTATCCAACCTGGGCCTACAGGTGACTCCAGTCCCACTATCCAGCCTAGACCCACAGGAGAGAACAGTCCCAAAACCCAGCCTTCATTTGACTGCAGTCCCACTATCCAGTCTGGGCCTACAGGTGACTCAAATCCTGCTACACGGGCTGGGCATACAGGTAACTCCATTCCCTCTATCCAGCATGGGCCTACAGGTGACTTCACTCCCACTATTCAGCCTGTGCCTACAGGTGACTCCACTCCCACTATCCAGGTTGGGACAACAGGTGACTCCTGTCCCTCTATCCATCCTGGGCCTAGAGGTGATTGCATTCCCACTATCCAGGCTGGGCCTACAGGTGACTCCAGTCGCTCTATCAAGCCTGTATCTACAGGTAACTCCAGACCCACTATCCAGCCTGGGCCTACAGTTGACTCCACTCCCACTGTCTGGACTGGGCATACAGATGACTCCAGTCTGACTATCCAGCCTCTGCCTACATGTGACTCCAGTCCCACTATCCAACCTGGGCCTACAGGTGACTCCAGTCCCACTATCCAGCCTAGACCCACAGGAGAGAACAGTCCCAAAACCCAGCCTTCATTTGACTGCAGTCCCACTATCCAGTCTGGGCCTACAGGTGACTCAAATCCTGCTACACGGGCTGGGCATACAGGTAACTCCATTCCCTCTATCCAGCATGGGCCTACAGGTGACTTCACTCCCACTATTCAGCCTGTGCCTACAGGTGACTCCACTCCCACTATCCAGGTTGGGACAACAGGTGACTCCAGTCCCACTATCCAGCCTGTGCCTGCAGGTGACTCCTGTCACACTATCCAGCCTGGGTGTCCAGATGACTCCACACCTACTATGCAACCTGGGCCTACGCGTGACTCCCATCCAACTATCTAGCCTGGGCCGACAGGTGACTCCTGTCCCACTATCTAGCCTTGACCTACAGGTGACTCCAGTTCCACAATCAAGCCTGTGCCTACAGGTGACTGCAGTCCCACTATGCAGTCTGGGCCTACACGTGACTCCACTCCCTCTATCCAGCCTGGGTCTACAGGTGACTCCAGACCAACTGTGCAGCCTGGGCCTACAGATGACTCCAATCCCACTATCAAACCTGGGCCTACATGTGACTCCAGTCCCACTATCCAGCCTGGGCATAAAGTTGACTCCTGTCCCACTATCCAGCCTGGGCCCACAGGTGACTGCAGTCCCACTATCCAGCCTGGGTCCACTGGTAACTCCAGTCCCACTATCCAGCCTGGGCCTACAGTTGACTCCACTCCAACTGCCCAGCCTGGGCCTACAGGTGACTCCAGTCCGACTATCCAGCCTGTGCCTACATGTAACTCCAGTCCCACTATCCAACCTGGGCCTACAGGTGACTCCACTCCCACTATCCAACCTGGGCCTACAGATGACTCCAGTCCCATTATCCAACCTGGTACCACAGGAGAGAACAGTCCCAAAACCCGGCCTTAGCCTTCATTTGACTGCAGTCCCACTATCCAGTCTGGGCCAACAGGTGACTCAATTCTTGCTACAGGGGCTGGGCCTACAGGTAACCCTAGTCCCACTATCCAGCCTGAGACTACAGGTGACTCCACTCCCACTATCCAGGCTGGGCCTACATTTGACGCCAGTCCCACTATCCAGCGTGGGATTACAGGTGACTCCTCCCCCAGTAACCAGCCTGGGCCTACAGGTGACTCCATTCCCACTATCCAGCCTGGGCCTACAGGTGACTGCGCTCCTACTATCCAGGCGGTGCCTACAGGTGACTCCAGTCCCACTATCAAGCCTGGGCCTACAGGTGACTCCATTCCCTCTATCCAGCATGGGCCTACAGGTGACTCCACTCCCACTATTCAGCCAGTGCCTACAGGTGACTCCTCTCCCACTATCCAGGTTGGGACAACAGATGACTCCAGTCCCACTATCCAGCCTGTGCCTGCAGGTGACTCCTGTCACACTATCCGGCCTGGATGTCCAGATGACTCCACACCTACAATCCAACCTGAGCCTACAGGTGACTCCCGTCCAAATATCTAGCCTGGGCATACAGGTGACTCCTGTCCCACTATCTAGCCTTGACCTACAGGTGGCTCCAGTTCCAGAATCAAGCCTGTGCCTACAGGTGACTGCAGTCCCACTATGCAGTCTGGGCCTACACGTGGCTCCACTCCCACTATCCAGCCTGGGCCTGCAGGGGATTGCAGTCTCACTATCCAGGCTGTGCCTAAAGGTGACCCCAGTCCCACTATCCAGGTCTGGGTCTACAGGTGACTCCAGCCCCAATATCCAGCCTGGGCCTACAGGTGACTCCAGTCCCACTATCCATCCTGAAACTACATGGGACTGCAGTCCCACTACACAGCTTGGTCCTACAGGTGGCTCCAGTCCCACTATCCAGGCTAGGCCTACGGGTGACCCCAGTCTGATTATGCTGCCTGTGCCTACAGGTATCTCCAGTCCGACTATACAGTCTGGGCCTACAGGTGACTCCATTCCCACTATCCAGCCTGGGCCTACAGGTGACTGCACTCCCACGATCCAGGCAGTGCCTAGAGGTGACTCGGGTCCCATTATCCAGCGTGGGCCTACAGGTGTCTCAATATCCACTATCCTGCCTGGGCCTACAGGTGACTCCACTCCCACTATCCAGGTTGGGACTACAGGCGACTCCAGTCCCACTATCCAGCCTTTGCCTACAGGTGACTCCTGTCCCACTCTCCAGCCTGGGCTTATAGGTAACTCCAGTGCCACGATCTAACCTGGACCTACAGGTGACCCCAGTCCCACTATCCAGCCTGGGCCCACAGGTGACTCCAGTCCCACTGCCCAGCCTGGGCCTACAGGTGACTCCAGTGCCACTATTGAGCCTGGGCCTACATGTGACTCCACTCCCACAATCCAACCTGGGGCTACAGGTGACTCCCGTCCCATTATCAAGCCTGGGCCCACAGGAGAGAACAGTCCCAAAACCAAGCCTTAGCCTTCATTTGACTGCAGTCCTACTATCCAGTCTGGGCCTACAGGTGACTCAAATCCCGCTACATGGGCTGGGCCAACAGGTGACTCCAGTCCCAATATCCAGCCTGGGGCTACAAGTGACTCCAGCCCCACTATCCAGCCTGAGCCTACAGGTGACTCCAGTCCGACTATCCAGCCTTTGCCTAAATGTGACTCCAGTTTAACTATCCAGCCTGGGTCTGCAATTGACTCCAGTCCCACTATCCAGCATGGGCCTACTGTTGACTCCAGTCCCACTCTCCAGTCTGAGCCTACAGGTGACTCCAGTCCCACTATCCAGCCTGTGTCTACAGGTGACTCCAGTCCCACTATCCAGCATGGGTCTACAGGTGACTTCAGTCACAGTATCCATCCTGAGTCTACAGGTGACTTCAGTCCAACTATCCAGCCTGGGCCTAAAGGTGACTCCAGTCCCACTATCCAGCCTGGGCCTACAGTTGATTGCAGTCCCACTATCCAGGCTGTGCCCACAGGTGACTCTAACTCCACTATCCAACCTGGGCCTACAGGTGACTGCAGTCACACTATCCAGGCTTAGCCTACAGGAGACACCAGTCGCACTACCCAGCCTGGGCATACAGGTGACTCCTACCCCACTATCCAGCCTGGGCTTCCAGGTGACTCCACTCCTGCTATCCATCCTTGCCCTACAGGTGACTCCACTCCCAGTATCCAGGCAGTGCGCACAGGTGACTCGAGTCCCATTATCCAGCCTGGGCCTAAAGGTGACTCAATATCCACTATCCAACCTGGGCCTACAGGTGACTCCACTCCCACTATCCAGTCTGGGCCTAAAGGTGACTCAACTCCCACTATCAAACCTGGGCCTACAGGTGTCTCCAATCCCACTATCCAGACTGGGACTACAGGTGACTCCTGTCCCACTATCCAGCCTGGGACTACAGGTGACTCCAGTCCCAATATCCAGCCTGGGCCTATATGTGGCTGCAGTCCAGCTATCAAGTTTGGGCCTACAGGCGACTCAAGTGCCAATATCCAGCCTGCGTCTACAGGGGACTCCTTTCCCATTATCCAGCCTGGGCCTACATGTGATCCAGTCCCACTATCCTGCCTTGCCTACAGGTAACTCCAGTACAACTATACAGTTTGGGTCTACAGGTGACTACACTCCACTATCCATCCTTGTCCTACAGGTGATCGCAGTCCCACTATCCAACCTGGGCCTACAGGTGACTCCAGTCCCATTATCCAGCCTGGTCCCACAGGAGAGAACAGTCCCAAAACCCAGCCTTAGCCTTCATTTGACTGCAGTCCCACTATCCAGTCTGGGCCTACAGGTGACTCAAATCCTGCTACATGGGCTGGGCCTACAGGTAACTCAAGTCCCACTATCCAGCCTGAGCCTACAGGTGACTCCTCCCCCAGTAACCAGCCTGGGCCTACAGGTGACTCCATTCCCACTATCCAGCATGGTCCTACAGGTGACTCCACTCCTACTCTCCAGCCTGGGCCTTCAGGTGACTGCGCTCCCACTACCCAGGCGGTGCCTACAGGTGACTCCAGTCCCACTATCGAGCCTGGGCCTACAGGTGACCCCATTCCCTCTATCCAGCATGGGCCTACAGGTGACTCCACTCCCATTATTCAGCCTGGGCCTACAGGTGACTCCACTCCCACTATTCAGCCTGTGCCTACAGGTGCCTCCACTCCCACTATCCAGGTTGGTACAACAGCAGACTCCAGTCCCACTATCCAGCCTTTGCCTGCAGGTGACTCCTGTCACACTATCCAGCCTGGGTGTCCAGATGACTCCACACCCACTATCCAACCTGAGCCTACATGTGACTCCCGTCCAACTATCTAGCCTGGGCCTACAGGTGACTCCTGTCCCACTATCTAGCCTTGACCTACAGGTGACTCCAGTTCCACAATCAAGCCTGTGCCTACAGGTGACTGCAGTCCCACTATGCAGTCTGGGCCTAATGGTGACCCCAGTCCCACTATCCAGCCTGGGTCGACAGGTGACTCCTGCCACAATATCCAGCCTGGGCCTACAGGTGACTCCAGTCCCACTATCCAGCCTGAAACTACATGGGACTCCTGTCCCACTACACAGCCTGGCCCTACAGGTGGCTCCAGTCCCACTATCCAGCCTGGGCTTACAGGTGACTGCAGTCCTACTATCAAATTTGGGCCTACAGGTGACTCCAGTCCCACTATCCAGCCTGAGCCTACAGGGACTGCAGTACCACGATCCAGCCTGGGCCTACAGGTGACCCCAGTCCCACTATCCAGCCTGGGTCTACAGGTGACTCCAGTCACAATATCCAGCCTGGGCCTACAGGAGACTCCAGTCCCACTATCCAGCCTGAAGCAACATGGGACTCCTGTCCCACTACACAGCCTGGTCCTACAGGGGGCTCCAGTCCCACTATCCAGCCTGGGCCTGCAGGTGACTGCAGTCCTACTATCAAATTTGGGCCTGCAGGTGACTCCAGTCCCACTATCCAGCCTGAGCCTACAGGGACTCCAGTACCACGATCCAGAGTGGGCCTACAGGTGACTCCAGTCCCACTATCCAGGCTAGGCCTACGGGTGACCCCAGTCATACTATGCTGCCTTTGCCTACAGGTATCTCCAGTCTGACTATACAGTCTGGGCCTACAACTGACTCCAGTTCCACTATCCAGGATGGACCTACAGGTGACTCCAGTTGCACTATCCAGGCCGTGCCTACAGGAAACTCCAGTCCCACTATCCAGCCTGGGCCTACAGGTGACTCCATTACAAGTATCCAGCCTGGGGCCACAGGCGACTCCACTCCCACGATCCAACTTGGGCCTACAGCTGAGTCCAGGTCCACTCTCCAGCCTGGGCCTACAGGTGACTCCTGTCCCACTATCCATCCTTGTCCTACAGGTGATTGCAGTCCCACTATCCAGGCTGGTCCTACAGGTTACTGCAGTCCCTCTATCAAGCCTGTATCTACAGGTAACTCCAGTCCCACTATCCAGCCTGGGCCTACAGGTGACTCCACTCCCACTATCCAACCTGGGCCTACATTTGACGCCAGTCCCACTATCCAGCATGGGACTACAGATGACTCCTCCCCAAGTAACCAGCCTGGGCCTACAGGTGACCCCATTCCCTCTATCCAGCATGGGCCTACAGGTGACTCCACTCCCACTATTCAGCCTGTGCCTGCAGGTGACTCCACTCCCACTATCCAGGTTGGTAGAACAGGTGACTCCAGTCCCACAATCCAGCCTGTGCCTGCAGGTGACTCCTGTCACACTATCCAGCCTGGGTGTCCAGATGACTCCACACCCACTATCCAACCTGAGCCTGCAGGTGACTCCCGTCCAACTATCTAGCCTGGGCCTACAGGTGACTCCTGTCCAACTATCTAGCCTTGACCTACAGGTGACTCCAGTTCCACAATCAAGCCTGTGCCTACAGGTGACTGCAGTCCCACTATGCAGTCTGGGCCTACACGTGACTCCACTCCCACTATGCAGCCTGGGCCTGCAGGAGATTGCAGTCCCACTGTCCAGGCTGGGCCTAAAGGTGACCCCAGTCCCACTATCCAGCCTGGGTCGACAGGTGACTCGAGCCACAATATCCAGCCTGGGCCTACAGGTGACTCCAGTCCCACTATCCAGCCTGAAACTACATGGGACTCCTGTCCCACTATCCAGCCTGGGCCTACAGGTGACTGCAGTCCTACTGTCAAATTTGGGCCTACAGGTGACTCCAGTCCCACTATCCATCCTGAGCCTACAGGGACTCCAGTACCACGATCCAGCCTGGGCCTACAGGTGACTCCAGTCCCACTATCCAGGCTAGGCCTACGGGTGACCCCAGTCATACTATGCTGCCTTTGCCTACAGGTATCTCCATTCTGACTATACAGTCTGGGCCTACAACTGACTCCAGTTCCACTATCCAGGATGGACCTACAGGTGACTCCAGTTGCACTACCCAGCCCGTGCCTACAGGAAACTCCAGTCCCACTATCCAGTCTGGGCCTACAGGTGACTCCATTCCAACTATCCAGCCTGGGGCCACAGGCGACTCCACTCCCACGATCCAACTTGGGTCTACAGCTGAGTCCAGGTTCACTCTCCAGCCTGGGCCTACAGGTGACAACTCTCACACTATCCAGCCTGGGCCTATAGGTGACTGCAGTCACACTATCCAGGCTGGGCCTACAGCAGACGCCAATCCCAGTATCCAGCCTGGGCCTACAGGTGACTCCATTCCCACTATCCAGCCTGGGCCTACAGGTGACTCCACTCCCACTATCCAGGCAGTGCCTACAGGTGACTCGAGTCCCATTATCCAGCGTGGGCCTACAGGTGACTCAATATCCACTATCCTGCCTGGGCCTACAGGTGACTCCACTCCCACTATCCAGCCTTGGCCTACAGGTGACTCCACTCCCACTATCCAGTTTGGGACTACAGGCGACTCCATTCCCACTATCCAGCCTTTGCCTGCATGTGACTTCTGTCCCTCTATCCAGCCAGGGCTTACAGGTAACTCCAGTGCCACTATCTAGCCTGGACTTACAGGTGACTCCAGTCCCACTATCCAGCCTGGGCCTACAGGTGACTGCAGTCCCTCTATTCTGCCTGTGCCTACAGGTAGCTCCAGTCCGACTATACAGAATGGGCCTACAGGTGACTCCACTCCCACTATCCAGGCTGGGCCTACAGGTGACTCCACTCTCACTATCCAGGCTGGGTCTACAGGTTACTCGATTCCCACTATCCAGCTTGGGCCTACAGGTGACTCCAGTCTCTCTATCACGCCTGGGTCTACAGCGAACTCCAGTCCCACTATCCAGCCTGGGCCTACAGTTGACTCCACTCCCACTGCCCAGCCTGGGCCTAGAGGTGACTCCAGTCCCACTATCGAGCCTGGGCCGACAGGTGACTCCAGTCCCAATATCCAACCTGGGCCTACAGGTGACTCCACTCCTACTATCCAAACCTACAGGTGACTCCAGTCCCATTTTCAAGCCTGGGCCCGCAGGAGAGAACAGTCTCAAAACCCAGCCTTTGCCTTCATTTGACTGCAGTCCCACTATCCAGTCTGAGCCTACAGGTGACCCAAATCCCGCTACACGGGCTGGGCTGACAGGTGACTCCAGTCCCAATATCCAGCCTGGGGCTACAAGTGACTCCAGTCCCGTTATCCAGCCTTGGCCTACAGGTGACTCCAGCCCCACTATCCAACCTGAGCAAACAGGTTACTCCAGTCCTACTCTCCAGCCTGGGCCTACAGGTGACTCCAGTCCCACTATCCAGCCTTTGCCTAAATGTGACTCCAGTCTAACTCTCCAGCCTGAGCCTACAATTGACTCCAGTCCCACTATCTAGCATGGGCCTACTGTTGACTCCAGTCCCACTCTCCAGCCTGGGCCTACAGGTGACTCCAGTCCCACTATCAAGCCTGGGCCTACAGTTGACTCCAGTCCCGCTATCCAGCCTGGCCCTACAGGTGATTCCAGTCATTTGACTCCAGTCACACTATTCAGCCTAGGACTAAATGTGACTCCAGTTCCACTATCGAGCCTGGGCCTACAGGTGACTCCAGTCCCACTATCCAGGCTAGGCATACAGGTGACTTCAGTCCCACGATTCTGCCTGTGCCGACAGGTAGCTCCAGTCTGGCTATACAGATTGGGCCTACAGGTGACTCCACTCCCAGTATCCAGGCTAGGCCTACAGGTGACTCCAGTCCCACTATCCAGGCTGGGTCTACAGGTTACTCGATTCCCACTATCCAGCTTGGGCCTACAGGTGACTCCAGTCCCACTACCCAGCCTGGGCCTACAGTTGACTTCACTCCCACTGCCCAGCCTGGGCCTACAGGTGACTCCAGTCCCACTATCGAGCCTGGGCGTACAGGTGACTCCAGTCCCACTATCCAACCTGGGCCTACAGGTGACTCCACTCCCACTATCCAACCTGGGGCTACAGGTGACTCCAGTCAATTCAATTCAATTCAAATCACGGTGGCATAGTGGTTAGCACTGTTGCCTCACAGCGCCAGGGACCCGGGTTCGAACCTGGTCTCGGGTGACTGTCTGTGTGGAGTTTGCACATTCTCCCCGTGTTTGCGTGGGTTTCCTCCGGGTGCTCCGGTTTCCTCCCACAGTCCAAAGATGTGCGGGTTAGGTTGATTGGCTATGATTAATTGACCCTTAGTGTTAGGGGGATTAAATAGGATTAAATACGTGGGGTTACGGGGATCGGGTGGGATATGTGTCGCTGCAGGCTCGATGGGCCGAAATGGCCTCTATCTGCACTGTGGGGTTTCTGTGGTTTCTGTGGTAAATCGCTTTATTGGCATGACAAGGTACATCTTATGTTGCCAAAGCATCGAAAAACATTCATGGTTGTACACAAAAATACAGATCTTTCCATACAGTGTACAAACAGATATATCCCTGAGTGTATAAATATACATTCATATAATTTGTATATACTCTTTTCTTATATTTAGTGGTTGTCCCTCTGTTTATGGCAAGCTGTAACATAGTGTGCCGTTAAGGTTACACAATTTCTCTCTTCCCCTAGTAGGTATGGGAGTTTTTGGTCGTCATTCAAATTTCTGAATTCCGGGCATATTTTTGTGAATTTTGGGTAGAAATTCTCCCTTATGCCCTGATATTTTCTACATGCTGTGAGGAAGTGCATCTCTGTCTCCACCACTCCCTGACTGCAGTGAGAGCATATCCTGTCCTCTCTTGGTAGCTGGGTCTGCCTGTGTCTACCTTTTTCGATCGCCAGGCTATGTTCACTAAGTCTGTACATGTCAAGGTTTTTCTCATTTTGCTATCCTTTACCCTGGTCAGGTAATCAGCCATGTTGTATTGTCTATTTAGGGCCAAGTAGCAATTGAGTTTGCTTTGGGTTTTTGTTGTTTCTGCCCAATATGACAGATATTTTTTCTTTTGCTTAGCGACGATTGTGTTGGGTCGAATTCTTTGTGTTACGCTGTCACTGTCCTGGGGCTGGTTATTGTTAGTTGTGTTAGTAGTTACTTCACTGAGTCCCAGGACTAGTTGACTGAGGGTATTCTTCTTTATGGTCCTCTCTTGGCATTTCAGGGCTTCGTAATGATAGCAGTGGGGGTTGCTCATTTCTAGGTGTTTCCAAAATTTGGTGGCTCTTTTTTGGATAGTGATTATTAATGGATATTGGCCTAGTTCTGCCCTGCATGCATTGTTTACGGTTTTCCTTTGAGTCCGGAGGATACTTTTACAGAATTCTGCATGTAGGATCTCAATTGGATGTTTGTCCCATTTTGCAAATTCTTGTTGTGTTAGCGGTCCCCACACCTCACTGTCATAGAGTGCAATTGGTTCAATTACTGATTTGAAAATTTTGAGCCAAATGCTAATTGGGATTTCTATTTGGATTGATTTTTTAATGGCATGGAAAGCCCTTCTTGCTTTCTCTTTCAGTTCATTCACAGCCAGATGAAAATTTCCTGTAGAACTGATTTTTAAGCCCAAGTCTGTGTAGTTAGTGGTTTGTTCAATTTTGGTTGTTCCTAGTGTGAAATTTATTTTGGGTCCCTGATGTCTGGATCTTTGCTGGAACACAAGGACTTTGGTTTTTTGGGGATTTATTGTTAGGGCCCAGGTCTGGCAGAACGACTCCAGCAGATCCAGGTTCTGCTGTAGACCCTCCTTAGTTGGTGACAGCAGAAACAGGTCATCTGCATAGAGGAGGAATTTAACCTTGGATTCATATAGGGTGAGGCCGGGTGCTGTAGATTGTTCAAGTAGTTTTGCCAATTCATTTATGGAAATATTAAAGAGTGTCGGTGAGATGGGCGAGCCCTGCGTCACCCCACGCCCCTGTGGGAAGTATTTTGTTTGTTTGTCTCCAATTTTAACTGCACATTTGTTGTTTGTATACATTGATTTAATTACATCATATGTTTTTCCCCCTGCACCGCTTTCGATAAGTTTCAGGAATAAACCGTCGTGCCAGATGGAATCGAAAGCCTTCTGGAAATCTATAAAGCATGTGTAGATTTTGCTTTTGTTTTGATGAACGTGTTTGTCAATTAGGGTCTGTAGGGTGAAGATATCCAGCCTGGGCCCACAGGAGAGAACAGTCCCAAAACCCAGCCTCAGCCTTCATTTGACTGCAGTCCCACTATCCAGTCTGGGCCTACAGGTGACTCAAATCCCGGTACACGGGCTGGGCCGACAGGTGACTCCAGTCCCAATATCCAGCCTGGGGCTACAAGTGAGTCCAGCCCCACTATCCAGCCTGAGCCTACAGGTGACTCCAGTCCCACTCTCCAGCCTGGGCCTACAGGTGACTCCAGACCCTCTATCCAGCCTTTGCCTAAATGTGACTCCAGTCTAACTATCCAGCCTTGGCCTAAAATTGACTCCAGTCCCAATATCCAGCCTGGGCCTACAGGTGGCCGCAGTCCCACTTTCAAGTTTGGGTCTACAAGTAACTCCAGTCCCACCATCCAGCCTGGGCCTACAGTTGACTCCACACCCACTGTCCAGCCTTGGCATACAGGTGACTCCAGTCCCACTATCCAGCCTGGGCCTACATTTGACTCCAGTCCCACTATCCTGCCTGTGCCTACAGGTAACTTCAGCATGACAATACAGTCTGGGCCTGCAGGTGACTCCACTCCCACTATCCAGCTTGGGGGTACAGGTGACTCCAGTCCCTCTATCAAGCCTGGGCCCACAGTTGACTCCACTCCCACTGTCCAGCCTGGGCTTACAGTTGACTCCAGTCTCACCCTCCAGCCTGGGCATACAGGTGACTCCTGTCCCTCTATCCAGCCTGGGCATACAGGTGACTCCACTCCCACTATCCAACCTGGGCCTACAGGTGATTCCAGTCCCACTCCACAGCCGGGACCTTCAGGTGTGTCCTGTCCCACTATCCAGCCTGGGCCTACAGGTGACTCCAGTCCCAAAAGCCAGCCTGGGCCTACAGGTGACTGCAGTCCCACAATCCAGTCTGGGGCTACAGGTCACTCCACTCACACTATCCAGGCTGGGCCTAGAGGTGACTCCAGTCCCACTATCCAGCCTGTGGCTACAGGTGACTCCATTCCCACTATCCACCGTGGGCCTACAGGTGACTCCACTCCCACTATCAAGCCCGGGCCTACCGGTTACTCCAGTCCCACTATCCAGCCTGAGCCTACACGTGGCTCCACCCCCAGTATCCACGCTGGGCCTACATGTGACTCCAGTCCCACTATCCAGCCTGGGTCTACAGTTGACTCCTGTCCCACTATCCAGGCTGGGCCTACAGGTGACTCCAGTCACACTATCCAGTCTGGGCCTACAGGTGACTCCACTCCCACTAACCAGGCTGAGCCTACAGGTGACTCCAGTCCCACTATCCACCCTGGGCCTATAGGTGACTCCAATCCCACTATCCAGGCTGGGCCTACAGGTGACTCCAGTCACACTATCCAGTCTGGGCCTACAGGTGACTCCATTGCCACTATCCACCGTGGGCCTACAGGTGACTCCACTCCCACTATGAAGCCTGGGCATACTGGTTACTCCAGTCCCACTATCCAGCCTGGGCGTACATGTGACTCCAGCCCCACTATCCTCCATGGGCCTACAGGTGAATCCACTCCCACTATCCAACCTGGGCGTACAGGTGACTGCAGTCCAACTATCCAGCCTGGGCCTACAGGTTACTCCAGTCCCACTATCAAGCCAGGTTCTACATGTGACTCCACTCCCAATATCCAGCCTCAGCCTGTGGATGACTCCACTCCCACTAACCTGCCTGTGCCTACAGGTAACTCCAGTCCCACTCTACAGGCTGGGCCTAGAGGTGACTCCACCCCCACTATCCAGGCTGGGCCTACAGGTGACTCCAGTCCCACTATCCAGCCTGGGTCTACAGGTGACTCCCGTCCCACTATCCAGGCTGGGCCTACAGGTGACTGCAGTCCCAAAATCCAGTCTGGGGCTGCAGGTCACTCCACTCACACTATCCAGGCTGGGCCTACAGGTGACTCCAGTCTCACTATCCAGCCTGTGGCTACAGGTGACTCCACACCCACTATCCAGGCTGTGCCTACATGTGACTCCAGTCCCACTATCCAACCTGGGCCTACATGTGACTCCAGTCCCACTAACCAGGCTGAGCCTACAGGTGACTCCAGTCCCACTATCCAGTCTGGGCCTACAGGTGACTCCACTCCCACTAACCAGGCTGAGCCTACAGGTGACTCCAGTCCCACTATCCACCCTGGGCCTATAGGTGACTCCAGTCCCACTATCCAGGCTGGGCCTACAGGTGACTCCAGTCAGACTATCCAGTCTGGGCCTACAGGTGACTCCACTCCCACTATCCAGGCTGAGCCTACAGGTGACTCCACTCCCACTATCCAACCTGGGCTTACAGTTGACTCCAGTCTCACCCTCCAGCCTGGGCATACAGGTGACTCCTGTCCCTCTATCCAGCCTGGGCCTACAGGTGACTCCACTCCCACTATCCAACCTGGGCCTGCAGGTGATTCCAGTCCCACTCCACAGCCGGGACCTTCAGGTGTGTCCTGTCCCACTATCCAGCCTGGGCCTAGATGTGACTCGAGCCCCAAAAGCCAGCCTGGGCCTACAGGTGACTGCAGTCCCACAATCCAGTCTGGGGCTACAGGTCACTCCACTCACACTATCCAGGCTGGGCCTACAGGTGACTCCAGTCCCACTATCCAGCCTGTGGCTACAGGTGACTCCATTACCACTATCCACCGTGGGCCTACAGGTGACTCCACTCCCACTATCAAGCCTGGGCCTACCGGTTACTCCAGTCCCACTATCCAGCCTGGGCCTACATGTGACTCCAGCCCCACTATCCTCCATGGGCCTACAGGTGAATCCACTCCCACTATCCAACCTGGGCGTACAGGTGACTACAGTCCAACTATCCAGCCTGGGCCTACAGGTGACTCCAGTCCCACTATCCAGCCTGTGCCTATAGGTGACTCCACTCCCACTATTCAGGCTGGGCCTCAAGGAGATTCCATTCCCACTATCCAGCCTGGGCCTACAGGTTACTCCAGTCCCACTATCAAGCCTGGTTCTACATGTGACTCCACTCCCAATATCCAGCCTCGGCCTGTGGATGACTCCACTCCCACTAACCTGCCTGTGCCTACAGGTAGCTCCAGTCCCACTCTACAGGCTGGGCCTAGAGGTGACTCCACCCCCACTATCCAGGCTGGGCCTACATGTGACTCCAGTCCCACTATCCAGCCTGGGTCTACAGGTGACTGCAGTCCCAAAATCCAGTCTGGGGCTACAGGTCACTCCACTCACACTATCCAGGCTGGGCCTACAGCTGACTCCAGTCTCACTATCCAGCCTGTGGCTACAGGTGACTCCACACCCACTATCCAGGCTGTGCCTACATGTGACTCCAGTCCCACTATCCAACCTGGTCCTACAGATGACTCCAGTCCCACTATCCAGCCTGGGCCTACAGGTGACACCTCTTGCACTATTCAGGCTGGGCCTACATGTGAATCAAGTTGCACTATTCAGCCTGTGCCTACATGTAACTCCAGTCCCACTATCCAGTCTCGGCCTACAGGAGACTCCACCCCACTATCCAGGCTGGGCCTACAGATGACGCCAGTCCCACTATCCAGCCTGGGTCTACAGGTGACTCCTGTCACACTATCCATGCTGGGCCTACAGGTGACTCCAGTCCCACTATCCAGCCTGTGCCTACATTTGACTCCAGTCCCACTATCTAGCCTCGGCCTACGGTTGACTGCAGTCCCACTATCCAACCTGTGCCTACAGGTGGCTCCAGTCCCTCGATCCAGCCTGGGCCTACAGGTGACTCCTGTCCTATTCTCCAGCCTGAGCCTACAGGTGACTCCAGTCCCACTATTCTGCCTAGGCCTATAGGTGACTCCAGCCCCACTCTCCAGCCTGGGCCTACACATGACATCACAACCACTATCAAGCCTGGGCCTACAGGTGACTCCAGTCCCACTATCCAGCCTGGGCCTACATGTGACTCCAGCCCCACTATCCTCCCTGGGCCTACAGGTGAATCCACTCCCACTTTCCAACCTGGGCGTACAGGTGACTACAGACCAACTATCCAGCCTGGGCCTACAGGTGACTCCAGTCCCACTATCCAGCCTGTGACTTTCGGTGACTCCACTCCCACTAATCAGGTTCGGCCTCCAGGAGATTCCAGTCCCACTATCCAGCCTTGGCCTACAGATTACTCCAGTCCCACTTTCAAGCCAGGGCCTACATGTGACTCCACTCCCAATATCCAGCCTCGGCCTGTGGATGACTCCACCCCCACTATCCAGGCTGGGCCTACATGTGACTCCAGTCCCACTATCCAGCCTGGGTCTACAGGTGACTCCTGTCCCACTATCCAGGCTGGGCCTACAGGTCACTCCACTCACACTATCCAGGCTGGGGCTACAGGTCACTCCACTCACACTATCCAGGCTGGGACTACAGGTGACTCCAGTCCCACTATCCAGCCTGTGGCTACAGGTGACTCCAGTCCCACTATCCAGCCTGGGCCTACATGTGACTCCAATCCCGCTATCCAGCCTGTTGCCTACAGGAGAATCCAGTCCCACTATCCAGCCTGGATCTACAGGTGACTGCAGCCACACTATCCAGCCTGGGCCTACAGGTGACTCCATTTGCACCATCAAGCCAGGACCTACAGGTGATTCCATTCCCACTATCCAGCCTGGACCTACAGGTGACTCAAATCCCACGATACAGGCTGGGCCTACAGGTGATCCCAGTCCAACTAACCTGCCTGTGCCTACAGGTAACTCCAGTCCCACTATGCATTCTGGGCCTACAGGTGACCACACTCCCACTATCCAGGCTGGGACTACAGGTGACTCCAGTCCCACTATCCAGCCTGGGCCTACAGTAAACTCCACTCGCACTATCCAGGCTGGGCCAAAGGTGACTCCAGTTGCACTATCCAGCCTGTGCCTACATGTAACTGCAGACCCACTATCCAGTCTCAGCCTACAGGTGACTCCACCCCACTATCCAGGCTGGGCCTACAGGTGACACCAGTCCCACTATCCAGCCTGGGACTACAGGTGGCTCCTGTCCCACGATCCAGCCTGGCCATACAAGTGATGCCAGTCCCACTCTCCAGCCTTGTTCCACAGGTAACTCCAGTCCCACTATCCAGCCTGTGCCTACAGGTGACTAATGTCCCACTATCCAGCCTGGGCCTACAGGTGACTTCAGTCCCTCTATCCTGCCTAGGCCTATAGGTGACACCAGCCCCACTATCCAGCCTGGGCCTACACATGGCTTCACACCCACTATCAAGCCTGGGCCTAGAGGTGACTCCAGTCCCACTATCCAGCCTGGGCCTACATGTGACTCCAGCCCCACTGTCCTCCCTGGGCTGACAGGTGAATCCACTCCCACTATGTAACCTGGGCGTACAGGTGACTGCAGTCCAACTCTCCAGCCTGGGCTACAGGTGACTCCAGTCCCACTATCCAGCCTGGGCCTACAGGTGACTCCACACCCACTATCCAGGCTGTGCCTACATGTGACTCCAGTCCCACTATCCAACCTGGTCCGACAGGTGACTCCACTCCCAATATCCAGGCTGGGCCTACAGGTGCCTCCAGTCCCACTATCTAGCCTGCGCCTGCAGGAGACTCCTGTCCCACTATCCAGCCTGGGCCTACAGGTGTCTCCTGTCCCTCTATCTAGCCTGGACCTAAAGGTGACTCCAGTCCCATTAGCCAGGCTGGGGCTACAGGTGACTGCAGTCCCACTTTCCAGTCTGGGCCTTCAGTTGACTCCACTGTGACAATCCAACCTGGGCCCACAGGTGTCTCCACTCCCACTATCCAACCTGGGCCAACTGGTGATTTCATAGAAACATAGAAACATAGAGATAGGAACAGGAGTAGGCCATTCGGCCCTTCGAGCCTGCTCCGCCATTCAATGAGATCATGGCTGATCTTCGTCTGAGATCATAGCTGATCTTACCAGTTCAGTACCCCGTCCCCGCCTTTTCTCCGTAACCCTTAATCCCCTTAGCCTTCAGAAATATATCCAATTCTCTCTTGAAAATATTTATTGAATTAGCCTTCACAGCCCTCTGTGGCAGGGAATTCCACAGGCTCACCACTCTTTGAGTGAAGAAGTTCTTCCTCATCTCTGTTTTAAATGATTTGCCCGCTATTTTTAGACTGTGGCCCCTGGTTCTGTGCTCCCCGGCCATTGGAAACATTCTCTCTGAATTCAGCCTGTCCAGGCCTGCCATAATTTTATATGTTTCGATGAGATCCCCTCTCAATCTTCTAAACTCCAGTGAGTACAAGCCCAAACTATTTAATCTCTCTTCGTAGGTCATTCCCGCCATTCCAGGTATCAGCCTGGTGAATCGCCGTTGCACTCCCTCCATGGCAAGAACATCCTTCCGCAGATGGGGCGACCTAAACTGTACACAATACTCCAGATGCGGTCTCACCAGCACCTTGTACAGCTGTAGTAAGGTATCCCTATTCCTATACTCGAACCCCCTTGATATGAAGGCCAACATACCATTTGCCTTCTTGATCGCCTGTTGCACCTGCATGCTCTCCTTCAGTGACTGGTGCACAAGAACACCCAGGTCCCTCTGCACTTCCCCATCTCCCAATCTATTGCCATTTAGATAATAATCTACCCTCCTGTTTTTACCCCCAAAGTGGATAACCTCGCATTTATCCACATTATAGTGCATCTGCCACGTATCTGCCCATTCCCCCAACCTGTCCAAATCACACTGTAGCCTCCTGACATCCTCATCAGAGCCCACCCCTCCTCCTAGTTTAGTGTCGTCAGCGAATTTGGAAATATTGCATCCAATTCCCTGATCCAGATCATTTATATATATTGTGAACAGCTGGGGTCCCAGGACAGATCCTTGCGGCACCCCGCTGGTCACTGCCTGCCACTCCGAAAACGAGCCGTTTATTCCAACTCTCTGTTTTCTATCCGCCAGCCAGTTCTCTATCCACGTTAATACTTTGCCCCCAATCCCATGAGCCTTAATTTTGCATGATAATCTTTTGTGTGGAACCTTATCGAAGGCTTTCTGGAAGTCAAGGTACACCACATCCACTGGCTCTCCCCCATCTATTTTACCAGTTACTTCCTCAAAAAATTCCAGCAGATTAGTCAAACACGATTTACCCTTTGTAAATCCATGTTGACTCTGTCCGATCCTTTCCCCATTTGTCAAGTGCTCCGCTATTTTATCCTTAATAATGGACTCTAGCATTTTGCCCACAACCGATGTAAGGCTTACTGGTCTATAATTCCCTGCTTTCTCTCTACCCCCCTTTTTAAATATTGGGGTAACATTAGCTACCCTCCAATCCACGGGTACTGTTCCCGAGTCAATGGAGTTCCGGAAGATGATCCTTAGAGCATCTGCTATCTCCAGGGCCACCTCCTTAAGTACCCTAGGATGTAGTTTATCAGGCCCCGGGGATTTGTCGGCCTTCAGTCCCCTCAACTTACCCAACACCATATCCCTAGAGATACTAATTTCTGTCAGCTCCTCCCTCTCATTAGTCCCTATGTTTCAGTCCCAATATCCAGCCTGGACCTACAGGTGAGTTCTGTCCCACTATCCAGCCTGGGCCTACATGTCACTCCAGCCCCACTAGCCTCCCTGGGCCGACAGGTGAATCCACTCCAACTATCCAACCTGGGCGTACAGGTGACTGCAGTCCAACTATCCAGCCTGGACCTACAGGTGACTCCAGTCCCACTATCCAGCCTGGGCCTACATGTGACTCCACCCCCAGTTTCCAGGCTGGGCCTACTTGTGACTCCAGTCCCACTATCCAGCCTGGGTCTACAGGTGACTCATGTTCCACTATCCAGGCTGGGCCTACAGGTGACTCCAGTCACACTATCCAGTCTGGGCCTACAGGTGACTCCACTCCCACTATCCAGGCTGAGCCTACAGGTGACTCCAGTCCCACTATCCAGTCTGGGCCTATAGATGACTCCAGTCCCACTGTCCAGGCTGGGCCTACAGGTGACTCCAGTCAAACTATCCAGTCTGGGCCTACAGGTGACTCCACCCCACTATCCAGGCTGGGCCTGCAGGTGACACCAGTCCCACTATCCAGCCTGGGACTACAGGTGGCTCCTGTCCCACTATCCAGCCTGGCCATACAGGTGATGCCAGTCCCACTCTCCAGCCTGGTTCTACAGGTGATTCCAGTCCCACTATCCAGCCTGTGCGTACAGGTGACTCCTGTCCCACTATCCAGCCTGGGCCTACAGGTGACTTCATTCCCACTATCTAGCCTAGGCTTACAGGCGACTGCAGTCCCACTATCCAGGCTGGGCCTACAGGTGATTCTAGTCCCACTATCCAGCCTAGGCCTGCAGTTGACTCCAGTCCCACTATCCAGCCTGGGCCTACAGTTGACTCCAGTCTCACTATCCAGCCTGGGCCTACAGGTGACTCCACTCCCACTATCCAACCTGTGCCTACAGGTGGCTCCAGTCCCACGATCCAGCTTGGGCCTACAGGTGACTCCAGTCCCACTATCCAGGCTGTGCCTACAGGTGACTCCAGTCCCACTATCCAACCTGGGCCTACAGGTGACTCCTGTCCCACTATCGAGCCTGAGCCCACAGGTGACTCCAGTCCCACTATCCAGCCTGTGCCTGCACGTGACTTCACATCCACTATCCAGCCTAGGGCTATAGGTGACTCCAGTCCCACTCTCCAGCCTGGGCCTACAGGTAACTCCAGTCCCACTATCCAGCCTGGGCCTATAGGTGACTCCAGTCCCACTATCCAGCCTGTGCCTACACGTGACTTCACACCCACTATCCAGCCTAGGGCTATAGGTGACTCCAGTCCCACTCTCCTGCCTGGGCCTGCAGGTGAATCCACTCCCACTATCCAACCTGGGCCTACAGGTGACTCCACTCCCACTATTCAGGCTGGGCCTCCAGGAGATTGCAGTCCCACTATCCAGCCTGGGCCTACAGGTTACTCCAGTCCCACTATCAAGCCAGGGCCTACATGTGACTCCACTCCCAATATCCAGCCTCGGCCTGTGGATGATTCCAGTCCCACTATCCTGCCCCACTCTACAGGCTGGGCCTAGATGTGACTCCAACCCCACTATCCAGGCCGGGCCTACATGTGACTCCAGTCCCACTATCCAGCCAGGATCTACAGGTGACTCCTGTCCCACTATCCAGGCTGGGCCTACAGGTGACTCCAGTCACACTATCCAGCCTGTGCCTACAGGTAACTCCAGTCCCACTATCCATAGAGTCATAGAGTCATAGAGTTGTACAGCATGGATAGAGGCCCTTCGGCCCATCGTGTCCGTGCCGGCCATCAAGCCCTGTCTAATCTAATCCCATATTCCAGCATTTGGTCCGTAGCCTTGTATGTTATGGCATTTCAAGTGCTCATCCAAATGCTTCTTAAATGTTGTGAGGGTTCCTGCCTCCACAACTCTTTCGGGCAGTGAGTTCCAGACTCCAACCACCCTCTGGGTGAAAAATTTCTTTCTCAAATCCCCTCTAAACCTCCCGCCCTGTACCTTGAATCTATGCCCCCTAGTTATTGCCCCTTCTACTAAGGGAAAAAGCTCCTCAGTATCCATCCTATCTATGCCCCTCATAATTTTGTACACCTCAATTATGTCCCCCCTCAGCCTCCTCTGCTCCAAGGAAAACAAACCCAATCTGCCCAGTCTTTCTTCATAGCTGAAGCGCTCCAGCCCTGGTAACATCCTGGTGAATCTCCTCTGCACCCTCTCCAAAGCGATCACATCCTTCCTGTAGTGTAGCGACCAGAACTGCACACAGTATTCCAGCTGTGGCCTAACCAGTGTTTTATACAGCTCCATCATAACCTCCTTGCCCTTATATTCTATGCCTCGGCTAATGAAGGCAAGTATCCCATATGCCTTTTTTACCACCTTATCCACCTGTTCCGCCGCCTTCAGGGATCTGTGTACTTGCACACCCAGATCCCTCTGCCCCTCCGTCTTGCCTAGGGTCTTACCATTCATTGTGTATTCCCTTGCCTTGTTAGTCCCCCCAAAGTGCATCACCTCGCACTTTTCCGGGTTAAATTCCATTTGCCACTGTTGCGCCCATCTGACCAACCCATCTATATTGTCCTGCAGACTGAGGCTACCCTCCTCGCTATTTTCCACCCTACCAATTTTTGTATCATCCGCGAACTTACTGATCATACCTTTTACATTCATATCCAAGTCATTAATGTAGACCACAAACAGCAAGGGACCCAGCACCGATCCCTGTGGCACCCCACTGGCCACAGGCTTCCAGTCACAAAAACAACCTTCGACCATCACCCTCTGCCTACTGCCACTAAGCCAGTTTTGTATCCAATGTGCCAAGGCACCCTGGATTCCATGGGCTCTTACCTTCTTGACCAGTCTCCTGTGCGGGACTTTATCGAAGGCCTTACTGAAATCCATGTATACCACATCCACTGCGTTACCCTCATCCACACACCTAGTCACCCCCTCAAAAAATTCAATCAAATTAGTCAGGCATGATCTTCCCTTGACAAAGCCATGTTGACTATCCTTGATTAATCCTTGTCTCTCCAAGTGGAGACTAATTTTGTCCCTCAGAATTTTTTCCAATAATTTTCCTACCACTGATGTTAGGCTCACTGGCCTGCAGTTCCACGGTTTTTCCCTACTTCCCTTCTTGAATAATGGTACTACATTAGCGGTTCTCCAGTCCTCTGGCACATCCCCTGTGGCCAGAGAGGTCCCGAATATATGTGTTAGAGCCCC
Source organism: Somniosus microcephalus (assembly GCF_052327205.1). NCBI lineage: Eukaryota > Metazoa > Chordata > Chondrichthyes > Squaliformes > Somniosidae > Somniosus > Somniosus microcephalus. The sequence continues at coordinate 81,400,687 of NC_140999.1, read as the reverse complement.
CGCAATCTCTTCCTTTGCCTCACACAGCAGCCTGGGATACATTTCATCCGGGCCTGGGGATTTATCCATTTTTAGGCCTGCTAAAACCGCCAATACCTCCTCCCTCTCGATGTTAATATGTTCGAGCATATCACAGTCCCCCCGCCCTATTTCTATGTCTACATCGTCCTCCTCCATAGTGAAAACAGATGCAAAATATTCATTTAGAACCCCTCCTACATCTTCCGGCTCCACACACAGATTGCCACTTTTGTCCCTAATGGGCCCTATTTTTTCCCTAGATATCCTCTTACCCTTAATATACTTATAAAACATCTTAGGATTTTCCTTTGTTTTGCTCACCAGTGTTATTTCATGGCCCCTTCTTGATCTCCTAATTTCTTTTTTAAGCATCCCCCTGCACTTTTTGTACTCCTCTAGGGCTTCCTCCGTCTTTAGCCTTTTGTATCTGCCAAAAGCCCTCCTTTTTTTCCTAATCCAGTCTCGTATATCCCCTGACATCCAAGGTTCCCTGTGGTTTTTGGAACCACCCTTGACCTTTACGGGAACATGTTGCCATTGTATGATCTCAATCTCCCTTCTGAAAGCCTCCCATTGCTCCGATGCGGATTTTCCTACAAGTAGCTGATCCCAGTCCATTTTGGCCAGATCCTGCCTTATCCTATTAAAATCGGCCTTCCCCCAATTTAGAACCTTTATATCCGGCCCATCCCTGTCCTTTTCCATGACCACCTTAAATCTCACCATATTATGGTCACTGTCACCAAAGTGCTCACCTACTAGCACTTTTTCCACTTGGCCGGCCACATTCCCTAGAATTAGGTCCAGTACCGCCCCCTCTCTTGTAGGACTTCCTACATGCTGGCTCAAAAAGCTCTCCTGGATGCACTTTAAGAATTCTACACCCTCTGAGCCTTTCACACTTTGACTATCCCAGTTAATATTGGGGAAGTTGAAATCCCCCATTATTATTACCCTATTATTTGCACATTTCTCTGAGATTTGCCTACACATCTGTTCCTCTATCTCCCCCTGACTGTTTGGAGGCCTATAGTACACTCCCAGCAAAGTGCTTGCCCCCTTTTTGTTTTTAAGCTCCACCCATATGGCCTCATTAGAGGAACCTGCTAATATATCATCCCTCCTTACTGCAGTAATTGACTCCTTAATTAATATTGCGACACCCCCTCCTCTTTTACCTCCCCCTCTGTCTCGCCTGAAGTTTCTGTACCCCGGAATATTGAGCTGCCAGTCTTGCCCCTCCCTCAACCATGTCTCCGTGATAGCAACAATATCATACTCGCATGTGTTTATCAACACCTTCAGTTCATCCACCTTATTAGCAAGACTCCTTGCATTAAAATAGATGCCATCCAGCCTTGCCCTTATATATTTGCCCTGTCTACCAAGCTGACTTGTTTTTTTCTCTATAATTGGCAGCACATCACCCCCTATTTCAGCTCCCCTCTTTATCCCATCCCCCTGCCAAGTTAGTTTAAACCCCCCGCAACAGTGCTAGCAAACCTCCCCGCAAGGATATTTGTCCCGCTCTGGTTCAGGTGCAACCCGTCCGACTTGTACAAGTCCCACCTTTCCCAGAAGCAGGCCCAGTGATCCAGGAAACTAAAACCCTCCCTCCTACACCAACTCTTTAGCCACGCATTCATCTGCACTATCCTCCTATTCCTATACTCACTAGCACGTGGCACTGGGAGTAATCCAGAGATTACAACCTTTGAGGTCCTGCCCTTTAATCTGTTAACTAGCTCCCTAAATTCTTGATGCAGGACCTCATCCCCCTTCCTACCTATATCGTTGGTCCCAATGTGGACCACGACCTCTGCCTGCTCACCCTCCCCCTTAAGAATGCCCTGTAGCTGCTCAGTGACATCCATGACCCTGGCCCCAGGGAGGCAACAAACCATCCTGGAGCCACGTTTGCGGCCACAGAAACGCCTATCTGTTCCCCTTACGATAGAATCCCCTACCACTATTGCTCTCCCACTCTTTATCCTCCCTTCCTGAGCAGCAGAAGCGTCCCTGGTGCCAGGAAGCTGGCTGCTGCTGCCTTCCCCTGGTGAGTCATCCCCCTCAACAGTATCCAACTTGGTATACCTGTTTGAAAGGGGGATGTCCGCAGGGGTTCCCTGCACTTCCTGCCTGCCTCTGTTGCTCAGCCTGATGGTCACCCACTTTCTTTCTGCCTGTGCAGCCCTACCCTGAGGCGTGAACAACTCGCTAAACGTGCTATCCACGACCCTCTCAGCATCGCGCATGCTCCAAAATTCATCCACCCGCAGCTCGAGTGCCGCAATGCGGTCTACAATAGCTGCAGCTGGATGCATTTCCCGCACACATGGTCGTCAGGGACACTGGCAGCGTCCCTGACTTCCCACATGGAGCAAGAGGAGCAGAACACGGGTCTGAACTCTCCTGCCATGACTTACTCCTTTAATGAATTGAAAAATTTATTCAATACCCCAGTTACAGGTATACGCTAGGGCGCTTTATTTACCAACTGTCCCCACTACACCACAGAGACCCTAGAAATTTAACACCACAGAATTCAAGCTTGTATTGAAAAGAGAGAAATACTCATCAACCAATCACTTACCTGCTTCCTGCTGACGTCACACTTGGACTACTTTTTACCTCTCTCCCGGAACCTGGATTGGTATGCCTCGCTGCCTCTGACTGCTCCTTAAGTACCTCTCCCGCCTCGGGCTGCTCCCGCGCAGGTCCGCTGCTTCTCCGGTCTCGGGGCTGTGGGCCTCGCTGCCTCTGACTGCTCCTTAAGTACCTCTCCCGCCTCGGGCTGCTCCCGCGCAGGTCCGCTGCTTCTCCGGTCTCGGGGCTGTGGGCCTCGGTGCCTCTGACTGCTCCTTAAGTACCTCTCCCGCCTCGGGCTGCTCCCGCGCAGGTCCGCTGCTTCTCCTATCTCGGGGCAGCGGGCCTTGGTGCCTCTGACTGCTCCTTAAGTACCTCTCCCGCCTCGGGCTGCTCCCGCGCAGGTCCGCTGCTTCTCCGGTCTCGGGGCTGGGCCTACAGGTGACTCCACTCCCACTATCCAGGCTGGGCCTACAGGTGACTCCAGTCCCACTATCCAGCCTGGGCCTATAGGTGACTCCAGTCCCTCTATCCAGCCTGAGCCTACAGGTGACTCCACTCCCACTAACCAACCTGGGCCTACAGTTGACTCCAGTCGCACCCTCCAGCCTGGGCCTACAGGTGACTCCACTCCCATTCCACAGCCGGGACCTTCAGGTGTGTCCTGTCCCACTATCCAGCCTGGGCCTACAGGTGACTGCAGTCCCACAATCCAGTCTGGGGCTACAGGTCACTCCACTCACACTATCCAGGCTGGGCCTACAGGTGACTCCAGTCCCACCATCCAGCCTGTGGCTACAGGTGACTCCAGTCCCACTATCCAGCCTGGGCCTACAGGTGACTGCAGCCCCACTATCCAGCCTGGGCCTACAGGTGACTCCATTTCCACCATCCAGCCTGGACCTACAGGTGATTTCAGTCCCACTATCCAGCCTGGACCTGCAGGTGACTCAAATCCCATGATACAGTCTGGGCCTACAGGTGATCCCAGTCCAACTAATCTGCCTGTGCCTACAGGTAACTCCAGTCCCACTATGCATTCTGGGCCTGCAGGTGACCACACAACCACTATCCAGGCTGGGACTACAGGTGACTCCAGTCCCACTATCCAGTCTCAGCCTACATGTGACTCCACCCCACTATCCAGGCTGGGCCTACAGGTGACACCAGTCTCACTATCCAGCCTGGGACTGCAGGTGGCTCCTGTCCCACTATCCATCCTGGCCATACAGGTGATGCCATTCCCACTCTCCAGCCTGGTTCTACAGGTGACTCCAGTCCCACTATCCAGCCTGTGCCTACAGGTGACTCCTGTCCCACTATCCAGCCTGGGCCTACAGGTGACTTCAGTCCCACTATCCTGCCTAGGCCTGTAGGTGACTCCAGCCGCACTATCCAGCCTGGGCCTACACATGACTTCACACCCACTAGCAAGCCTGGGCCTACAGGTGACTCCAGTCCCACTATCCAGCCTGGGCCTACATGTGACTCCAGCCCCACTATCCTCCCCGGGGCCGACAGGTGAATCCACTTCCACTATCTAACCTGGGCGTACAGGTGACTGCAGTCCCACTACCCAGCCTGGGCCAACAGGTGACTCCACCCCCACTATCCAGGCTGGGCTTACACGTGACTCCAGTCCCACTATCCAGCCAGGGTCTGCAGGTGACTCCTGTCCCACTATCCAGGCTGGGCCTACAGGTGACTCCAGTCACACTATCCAGCCTGTGCCTACAGGTAACTCCCGTCCCACTATCCAGTCTGGGCCTAAAAGTGACTCCAGTCCCACTTTCCAACCTGGGCTTACAGTTGACTCCAGTCTCCCCCTCCAGCCTGGGCCTACAGGTGACTCCTGTCCCTCTATAGAGCCTGGGCCTACAGGTGACTCCACTCCCACTATCCAACCTGGGCCTGCAGTTGACTCCATTCCCACTCCACAGCCGGGACCTTCAGGTGTGTCCTGTCCCAGTATCCAGCCTGGGCCTACATGTGACTCCAGTCCCACAATCCAGCCTGTGGCTGAAGGTGACTCCATTCCCACTATCCAGCGTGGGCCAACAGTTGACTCCATTCCCACTATCCAGCCTGGGACTACAGGTGACTCCACTCCCACTATCCAGGCTGTGCCTACATGTGACTCCAGTCCCACTGTCTAACCTGGTCCTACAGGTGACTCCACTCCCAATATCTAGGCTGGGCCTACAGGTGCCTCCAGTCCCACTATCTAGCCTGCGCCTGCAGGAGACTCCTGTCCCACTATCCAGCCTGGGCCTACATGTGCCTCCATTCCCACTATCCAACCTGGGCCTACATGTGTCTCCAGTCCCACTATCCAGCCTGGGCATACAGGTATCTCCTGTCCCTCTATCTAGCCTGGACATACAGGTGACTCCAGTCCCATTAGCCAGGCCGGGGCTACAGGTGACTGCAGTCCCACTATCCAGTCTGGGCCTTCAGTTGACTCCACTGTGACAATCCAGCCTGGGCCCACAGGTGTCTCCACTCCCACTATCCAACCTGGGCCAACTGGTGATTCCAGTCCCACTATCCAGCCTGGACCTACAGGTGAGTTCTGTCCCACTATCCAGCCTGGGCCTACATGTGACTCCAGCCCCACTATCCTCCCTGGGCCGACAGGTGAATCCACTCCAACTATCCAACCTGGGCGTACAGGTGACTGCAGTACAACTATCCAGCCTGGGCCTACAGGTGACTCCAGTCCCACTATCCAGCCTGGGCCTACACGTGACTCCACCCCCAGTATCCAGGCTGGGCCTACATGTGACTCCAGTCCCATTATCCAGCCTGGGTCTACAGGTGACTCATGTCCCACTATCTAGGCTGGGCCTACAGGTGACTCCAGTCCCAAAAGCCAGCCTGGGCCTACAGGTGACTGCAGTCCCACAATCCAGTCTGGGGCTACAGGTCACTCCACTCACACTATCCAGGCTGGGCCTACAGGTGACTCCAGTCCCACTATCCAGCCTGTGGCTACAGGTGACTCCATTCCCACTATCCACCATGGGCCTACAGGTGACTCCACTCCCACTATCAAGCCTGGGCCTACCGGTTACTCCAGTCCCACTATCCAGCCTGGGCCTACAGGTGACTCCAGTCCCTCTATCCAGCCTGGGCCTACACGTGACTCCACCCCCAGTATCCAGGCTGGGCCTACATGTGACTCCAGTCCCACTATCCAGCCTGGGTCTACAGGTGACTCCTGTCCCACTATCCAGGCTGGGCCTACAGGTGACTCCAGTCACACTATCCAGGCTGAGCCTACAGGTGACTCCAGTCCCACTATCCAGCCTGGGCCTATAGGTGACTCCAGTCCCACTATCCAGGCTGGGCCTACAGGTGACTCCAGTCACACTATCCAGTCTAGGCCTACAGGTGACTCCACTCCCACTATCCAGGCTGAGCCTACAGGTGACTCCACTCCCACTATCCAACCTGGGCTTACAGTTGACTCCAGTCTCATCCTCCAGCCTGGGCATACAGGTGACTCCACTCCCACTATCCAACCTGGGCCTACAGGTGATTCCAGTCCCACTCCACAGCCGGGACCTTCAGGTGTGTCCTGTCCCACTATCCAGCCTGGGCCTACAGGTGACTCCAGCCCCAAAAGCCAGCCTGGGCCTACAGGTGACTGCAGTCCCACAATCCAGTCTGGGGCTACAGGTCACTCCACTCACACTATCCAGGCTGGGCCTACAGGTGACTCCAGTCCCACTATCCAGCCTGTGGCTACAGGTGACTCCATTGCCACTATCCACCGTGGGCCTACAGGTGACTCCACTCCCACTATCAAGCCTGGGCCTACCGGTTACTCCAGTCCCACTATCCAGCCTGGGCCTACATGTGACTCCAGCCCCACTATCCTCCATGGGCCTACAGGTGAATCCACTCCCACTATCCAACAGGGGCGTACAGGTGACTGCAGTCCAACTATCCAGCCTGGGCCTACAGGTGACTCCAGTCCCACTATCCAGCCTGTGCCTATAGGTGACTCCACTCCCACTATTCAGGCTGGGCCTCAAGGAGATTCCATTCCCACTATCCAGCCTGGGCCTACAGGTTACTCCAGTCCCACTATCAAGCCAGGTTCTACATGTGACTCCACTCCCAATATCCAGCCTCGGCCTGTGGATGACTCCACTCCCACTAACCTGCCTGTGCCTACAGGTAGCTCCAGTCCCACTCTACAGGCTGGGCCTAGAGGTGACTCCACCCCCACTATCCAGGCTGGGCCTACATGTGACTCCAGTCCCACTATCCAGCCTGGGTCTACAGGTCACTCCACTCACACTATCCAGGCTGGGCCTACAGGTGACCCCAGTCTCACTATCCAGCCTGTGGCTACAGGTGACTCCATACCCACTATCCAGGCTGTGCCTACATGTGACTCCAGTCCCACTATCCAACCTGGTCCTACAGGTGACTCTACTCCCAGTATCCAGGCTGGGTCTACAGGTGCCTCCAGTCCCACTATCTAGCCTGTGCCTGCAGGAGACTCCTGTTCCATTAACCAGGCTGGCCCTACAGGTGAGTTCTGTCCCACTATCCAGCCTGGGCCGACAGGTGACTCCAGTTCCATTAACCAGCGTGGGCCTACAGGTGATTGCAGTCCCACTATCCAGGCTGTGCCTACAGGTGACTCCTGTCCCACTATCCAGCCTGGATCGACATGTGAATCCAGTCACACTATCCAGCTTGGGCATACAGTTGACTCCACCCCACTAACCAACCTGGGCCTACAGGTGTCTCCAGTCCCACTATACAGCCTGGGCCTACAGGTGACTCCTGTCCCACTATCGAGCCTGGGCCTACATGTGAATCCAGTTGCGCTATCCAGCCTGTGCCTACATGTAACTCCAGTCCCACTATCCAGTCTCGGCCTACAGGTGACTCCACTCCCACTATCCAACCTGTGCCTACAGGTGGCTCCAGTCCCACGATCCAGGCTGGGACTACAGGTGACTCCAGCCCCACTATCCAGCCTGGGCCTACAGGTGACACCTCTTGCACTATTCAGGCTGGGCCTACATGTGAATCAAGTTGCACTATCCAGCCTGTGCCTACATGTGACTCCAGTCGCACTATCCAGTCTCGGCCTACAGGAGACTCCACCCCACTATCCAGGCTGGGTCTACAGGTGACGCCAGTCCCACTATCCAGCCTGGGTCTACAGGTGACTCCTGTCACACTATCCATGCTGGGCCTACAGGTGACTCCAGTCCCACTATCCAGCCTGTGGCTACAGGTGACTCCAGTCCCACTATCTAGCCTCGGCCTATGGTTGACTGCAGTTCCACTCTCCAGGTTGGGCCTACAGGTGATTCCTGTCCCACTATCCAGCCTGGGCCTACAGGTGACTCCTGTTCCACTATCCAGCCTGTGCCTACATTTGACTCCAGTCCCACTATCCAGCCTGGGCCGACAGGTGACTCCACTCCCACTATCCAACCTGTGCCTACAGGTGGCTCCAGTCCCTCGATCCAGCCTGGGCCTACAGGTGACTCCTGTCCTACTATCCAGCCTGAGCCTACACGTGACTCAAGTCCCACTATTCTGCCTAGGCCTATCGGTGACTCCAGCCCCACTCTCCAGCCTGGGCCTACACATGACATCACAACCACTATCAAGCCTGGGCCTACAGGTGACTCCAGTCCCACTATCCAGCCTGGGCCTACATGTGACACCAGCCCCACTATCCTCCCTGGGCCTACAGGTGAATCCACTCCCACTATCCAACCTGGGCGTACAGGTGACTACAGTCCAACTATCCAGCCTGGGCCTACAGGTGACTCCAGTCCCACTATCCAGCCTGTGCCTTTCGGTGACTCCGCTCCCACTATTCAGGTTGGGCCTCCAGGAGATTCCAGTCCCACTATCCAGCCTTGGCCTACAGGTTACTCCAGTCCCACTATCAAGCCAGGGCCTACATGTGACTCCACTCCCAATATCCAGCCTCGGCCTGTGGCTGACTCCACCCCCACTATCCAGGCTGGGCCTACATGTGACTCCAGTCCCACTATCCAGCCTGGGTCTACAGGTGACTCCTGTCCCACTATCCAGGCTGGGCCTACAGGTCACTCCACTCACACTATCCAGGCTGGGCCTACAGGTGACTCCAGTCCCACTATCCAGCCTGGGCCTACAGTAAACTCCACTCGCGCTATCCAGGCAGGGCCTACAGGTGACTCCAGTTGCACTATCCAGCCTGTGCCTACATGTAACTGCAGACCCACTATCCAGTCTCAGCCTACAGGTGACTCCACCACACTATCCAGGCTGGGCCTACAGGCGACACCAGTCCCACTATCCAGCCTGGGACTACAGGTGGCTCCTGTCCCACGATCCAGCCTGGCCATACAGGTGATGCCAGTCCCACTCTCCAGCCTTGTTCTACAGGTGACTCCAGTCCCACTATCCAGCCTGTGCCTACAGGTGACTAGTGTCCCACTATCCAGCCTGGGCCGACAGGTGACTTCAGTCCCTCTATCCTGCCTAGGCCTATAGTTGACTCCAGCCCCACTATCCAGCCTGGGCCTACACATGACTTCACACCCACTATCAAGCCTGGGCCTAGAGGTGACTCCAGTCCCACTATCCAGCCTGGGCCTACATGTGACTCCAGCCCCACTGTCCTCCCTGGGCTGACAGGTGAATCCACTCCCACTATGCAACCTGGGCGTACAGGTGACTGCAGTCCAACTATCCAGCCTGGGCCTACAGGTGACTCCAGTCCCACTATCCAGCCTGGGCCTACAGGTGACTCCACACCTACTATCCAGGCTGTGCCTACATGTGACTCCAGTCCCACTATCCAACCTGGTCCGACAGGTGACTCCACTCCAAATATCCAGGCTGGGCCTACAGGTGCCTCCAGTCCCACTATCTAGCCTGCACCTGCAGGAGACTCCTGTCCCACTATCCAGCCTGGGCCTACAGGTGTCGCCAGTCCCACTATCCAGCCTGGGCCTACAGGTGTCTCCTGTCCCTCTATCTAGCCTGGACCTAAAGGTGACTCCAGTCCCATTAGCCAGGCTGGGGCTACAGGTGACTGCAGTCCCACTTTCCAGTCTGGGCCTTCAGTTGACTCCACTGTGACAATCCAACCTGGGCCCACAGGTGTCTCCACTCCCACTATCCAACCTGGGCCAACTGGTGATTCCAGTCCCACTATCCAGCCTGGACCTACAGGTGAGTTCTGTCCCACAATCCAGCCTGGGCCAACAGGTGACTCCAGTTCCATTAACCAGCGTGGGCCTACAGGTGATTGCAGTCCCACTATCCAGGCTGTGCCTACAGGTGACTCCTGTCCCACTATCCAGCCTGGGTCTACATGTGAATCCAGTCACACTATCCAGCTTGGGCATACAGTTGACTCCACCCCACTAACCAACCTGGGCCTACAGGTGACTCCAGTCCCACTATACAGCCTAGGCCTACAGCTGACTCCTGTCCCACTATCGAGCCTGGGCCTACATGTGAATCCAGTTGCACTATCCAGCCTGAGCCTACGTGTAACTCCAGTCCCACTATCCAGTCTCGGCCTACAGGTGACTCCACTCCCACTATCCAACCTGTGCCAACAGTTGGCTCCAGTCCCACGATCCAGGCTGGGACTACAGGTGACTCCAGTCCCACTATCCAGCCTGGGCCTACAGGTGACACCTCTTGCACTATTCAGGCTGGGCCTACATGTGAATCCAGTCCCACTATCCAGTCTCGGCCTACAGGAGACTCCACCCGACTATCCAGGCTGAGCCTACATGTGACACCAGTCCCACTATCCAGCCTGGGGCTACAGGTGACTCCTGTTCCACTATCCAGCCTGGGCCTACAGTTGACTCCAGTCCCACTATCCCGCCTGGGCCTACAGGTGACTCCAGTCCCACTATCCAGCCTGTGCCTACAGGTGACTCCAGTCCCACTATCTAGCCTCGGCCTACAGTTGACTGCAGTCCCACTATCCAGGTTGGGCCTACAGGTGATTCCTGTCCCACTATCCAGCCTGGGCCTACAGGTGACTCCTGTTCCACTATCCAGCCTGGGCCTACAGTTGACTCCAGTCCCACTATCCCGCCTGGGCCTACAGGTGACTCCACTCCCACTATCCAACCTGTGCCTACAGGTGGCTCCTGTTCCACTATCCAGCCTGGGCCTACAGGTGACTCCTGTCCTACTATCCAGCCTGAACCTACAGGTGACTCCAGTCCCACTATTCTGCCTCGGCCTATAGGTGACTCCAGCCCCACTCTCCAGCCTGGGCCTACACATGACTTCACACCCACTATCAAGCCTGGGCCTACAGGTGACTCCAGTCCCACTATCCAGCCTGGGCCTACATGTGACTCCAGCCCCACTATCCTCCCTGGGCCTACAGGTGAATCCACTCCCACTATCCAACCTGGGCGTAAAGGTGACTACAGTCCAACTGTCCAGCCTGGGCCTACAGGTGACTCCAGTCCCACTATCCAGCCTGTGCCTATAGGTGACTCCACTCCCACTATTCAGGCTGGGCCTCCAGGTGACTCCAGTCCCATGATCCAACCTGGGCCTACATTTGACACCAGTCTCACTCTTCAGCCTGGGCCTACAGGTGACTCCTGTCCCACAATCCAGCCTGGGCCGACAGGTGACTCCACTCCCACTATCCAACCTGGGCCTACAGGTGACTCCTGTCCCACTATCCAGCCTGGGCCTACAGATGACTCCACTCCCACTATCCAGCCTGGGTCTACAGGAGACTCCAGTCCCACTATCCAGCCTGGGCCTACAGGTGACTGTAGCCCCACTAACCAGCCTGGGCCGACATGTGACTCCAATCCCACAACCCAGTCTGAGGCTACAGGTCACTCCACTCACACGATCCAGGCTGGGCCTACAGGTGACTCCAGTCCCACTATCCAGCCTGTTGCCTACAGGAGACTCCAGTCCCACTATCCAGCCTGGGCCAACAGTAAACTCCACTCGCGCTATCCAGGCTGGGCCTACAGGTGACTCCAGTTGCACTATCCAGCTTGTGCCTGCATGTAACTCCAGTCCCACTATCCAGCCTGGGACTACAGGTGCCTCCTGTCCCACTATCCAGCCTGGCCATACAGGTGATGCCAGTCCCACTCTCCAGTCTGGTTCTACAGGTGATTCCAGTCCCACTATCCAGCCTGGCCATACAGGTGATGCCAGTCCCACTCTCCAGCCTGGTTCTACAGGTGATTCCAGTCCCACTATCCAGCCTGTGCCAACAGGTGACTCCTGTCCCACTATCCAGCCTGGGCCTACAGGTGACTTCATTCCCACTATCTAGCCTAGGCCTACAGGCGACTGCAGTCCCACTATCCAGGCTGGGCCTACAGGTGATTCTAGTCCCACTATCCAGCCTAGGCCTGCAGTTGACTCCAGTCCCACTATCCAGCCTGGGCCTACAGTTGACTCCAGTCTCACTATCCAGCCTGGGCCTACAGGTGACTCCACTCCCACTATCCAACCTGTGCCTACAGGTGGCTCCAGTCCCACGATCCAGCTTGGGCCTACAGGTGACTCCAGTCCCACTATCCAGGCTGTGCCTACAGGTGACTCCAGTCCCACTCCAACCTGGGCCTACAGGTGACTCCTGTCCCACTATCGAGCCTGAGCCTACAGGTGACTCCAGTCCCACTATCCAGCCTGTGCCTACACGTGACTTCACACCCACTATCCAGCCTAGGGCTATAGGTGACTCCAGTCCCACTGACCAGCGTGTACCTACAGGTGACTCCAGTCCCACTCTCCAGCCTGGGCTTACAGGTAACTCCAGTCCCACTATCCAGCCTGGGCCTATAGGTGACTCCAGTCCCACTATCCAGCCTGTGCCTACACGTGACTTCACACCCACTATCCAGCCTAGGGCTATAGGTGACTCCAGTCCCACTGTCCAGCGTGTACCTACAGGTGACTCCAATCCCACTATCCAGCCTGGGCATACAGGTGACTCCAATCCCACTATCCAGCCTGGGCATACAGGTGACTCCAGTCCCACTATCCAGCCTGAGCCTACATGTGACTCCAGCCCCACTATCCACCCTGGGCCTACAGGTGAATCCACTCCCACTATCCAACCTGGGCCTACAGCTGACTGCAGTCCAACTATCCAGTCCGGGCCTACAGGTGACTCCAGTCCCACTATCCAGCCTGTGCCTATAGGTGACTCCATTCCCACTATCCAGGCTGAGCCTCCAGGTGATTCCAGTCCCACTATTCAGCCTGGGCCTACACTTGACTCCAGTCCCACTATCAAGCCAGGGCCTACATGTGAATCCACTCTCAATATCCAGCCTCGGCCTGTAGGTGACTCCACTCACACTATCCTGCCTGTGCCTACAGGTGACTCCAGTCCCATTATCCAGTCTGGGTCTACAGGTGACTCCTGTCCCACGATCCAGTCTGGGCCTACAGGTGACTCCAGTCACACTATACAGCCTAGGCATACAGATGACTCCAGTCCCACTCATAGAGTCATAGAGTCATAGAGTTATACAGCACGGATAGAGGCCCTTCGGCCCATCGTGTCCGCACCTGTGCCTACAGGTAACTCCAGTCCCACTATCCAGCCTGTGCCTATAGGTGACTCCACTCCCACTATGCAGGCTGGGTCTCCAGGTGATTCCAGTCCCATTATCCAGCCTGGGGCTACACGTGACTCCAGTCCCACTATCAAGCCAGGGCCTACTTGTGACTCCACTCCCAATATCCAGCCTCAGCCTGTAGGTGACTCCACTCCCACTTTCCAGGCTGGGCCTACAGGTGACTCCAGTCACACTATCCAGCCTGTGCCTACATATAACGCCAGTCCCACTATCCAGTCTGGGCCTACAAGTGACTCCACTCCCACTAACCAGGCTGGGCCTACAGGTGACTCCAGTCCGACTCTCCAGCCTGGGCCTACAGGTAACTCCAGTCCCACTATCCAGCCTGAGCCTACAGGTGACTCCACTCCCACTATCCAACCTGGGCCTACAGTTGACACCAGTCTCACTCTTCAGCCTGGGCCTACAGGTGACTCCTGTCCCACTATCCAACCTGGGCCTACAGTTGACACCAGTCTCACTCTTCAGCCTGGGCCTACAGGTGACTCCTGTCCCACTATCCAGCCTGGGCCGACAGGTGACTCCACTCCCACTATCCAACCTGGGCCTACAGGTGACTCCATTCCCACACTTTCAGGTATCAAATATCAAAATCCAGTCAAAAGGACCCTGGGAAATAAATGTAATTCCTTCAACTCTCACTTGTCGCTTCCAGTTTTGTCCTTTATTTTCTTCTCTACAATACAAGTGATGGAATCTTTGCCATTCTCGTAGGTTAATTCCCAATAAGACCGTGTCCCACTGCACTTTCGGTGGAATTACATATTTTTTCATGTCAGAGGCCTATAATCAGTGCTAACTTTGAGTTGCCAGCTTTATGATGCTATTGGTCAGCTTTTGCTTTTTTTTAGTTTAACACATGTGCTGATATTTGTGCGAAATTGGCCAGCAAAGTCCCCAATATGGTGGGCAGGAAGTGCCCGTAAACTTGCGTCCGTAAGTGCACCGCCCACCATATTGGGAGAGAAGGTCACGCTGGCGCCAGCGTTCTAAGTGGGAAGTAATATATGCAGATTATGGTCCTGCGCTTCCTGCAGGACCCGCTTTCCATTTTGGAACGTCCCAGCACCTCACTTACCACGTGCTGACCTCACTCAGCACAATGTGACTCTAATCAGCAGGAAGGCCCCCTCACCAGTGCTATTTAAATATCCGCGCCATTACCAAGACCGCCTATTTCCACCTCCGTAACGTCGCGTCTCCGCCCCCGCCTCAGCTCATCTGCTGCTGAAACCCTCATCTGTGCCTTTGTCACGTCCAGGCTTGACTATTCTAACACTCTCCTGGCCGGCCTCCCATCTTCCACCCTCCATAAACTTCAGCTCATCCAAAGCTTGGCTGCCCATGTCCAAAATCGCACCAAGTCCCGTTCACCCATCACCCCTGTGTTCACTGATCTATTTTGGCTCCCGGTCCGGCAACACCTCAGCTTAAAAATTCTCATCCTTGTTTTCAAATCCCTCCATGGCCTCGCCCCTCCCTATCTCTGTAATCTCCTCCAGCCCCACAACCCCCGAGATTTCTGTGTTCCTCCCATTCTGGCCTCGTAAGCATCCCCGATTTTAATCGCTCCACTATTGGTGGCCGTGCCTTCAGCTGCCTGGGCCATACGCTCTGGAACTCCCTCCCTAAAACTCTCCACCTCTCTACTTCTCTCTCCTACATAGAAACATAGGAGATAGGAGCAGGAGTAGGCCATTCGGCCTCTCGAGCCTGTTCCACCATTTAATGAGATCATGGCTGATCATCCAAATTCAGTACCCTGTCCCTGTTTTCTCCGCATATCCCTTGATCCCTTTAGCCTTAAGAAATATATCTAACTCCCTCTTGAATATATTTAATGAATTGGCCTCAACTGCCTTGTGTGGTAGAGAATTCCACAGGTTCTCCACTCTCTGGGTGAAGAAATTCCTCCTCATCTCAGTCCTAAATGGCCTACCCCTTATCCTTAGACTGTGACCTCTGGTTCTGGACTCCCTCACCATCGGGAACATCCTTCCTGCATCTAGTCTGTCTAGTCCTGTTAGAATTTTATAAGTTTCAATGAGATCACCTCTCATTCTTCTAAACTCTCACGAATATAAGCCCACTCAACCCAATCTCTCCTCATACGTTATTCCTGCCATCCCAGGTATCAGTCTGGTGAATCTTTGCTGCACTCTCTCCATGGCAAGAACATCCTTCTTCAGATAAGGTGGCAAAACTGCACACAATACTCAAGGTGTGGTCTCACCAAGGCCCTGTACAACTGCAGCAAGACATCCTTGTTCCTGTACTCGAAACCTCTCGCTATGAAGGCCAACATACCATTTGCCTTCTTAACCGCCTGCTGCACCTGCATGCTTACCTTCAGCAACTGGTGCATAAGGACACCCAGGTGTTGTTGCACTTCCGCTTTTCCCAATCTATTGCCGTTCAGATAATCTGTCTTCCTGTGTTTGCCACCGAAGTGGATAACCTCGCATTTATCCACATTATACTGCATTTGCCATGCATCTGCCCAATCACCCAACCTGTCCAAATCATACTGGAGTTTCTCGGCATTCTCCTCACAGTACATATGTCCACCCAGCTTTGAGTCATCTGCAAACTTGGAGATATTACATCTAGTTCCCTCGTCTAGATCATTTATATTTATTGTGAATAGCTAGGGCCCTAGCACCCATCCATGCGGTACCCCACTATTCACTGCCTGCCACTCGGAAAAAAACAACTCTTTGCTTCCTGTCTGCCAACCAGTTCTCTATCCAAGACAGTACCTTACTTCCAATCCCATGTGCTTTAACTTTGCACGCTAATCTCTTATGCGGGACCTTATCGAAAGCCTTCTGAAAGTCCAAATACACCACATCCACTGGTTCTCCCTTATCTATTCTACCAATTACATCCTCAAAATATTCCAGTAGATTAGTCAAGCATGATTTACCTTTTGTAAATCCATGTTGACTTTGTCCGATCCTGTCGCTGTTTTCCAAGTGCTCTGCTATTATATCTTTTATAATGGACTCTAGTATTTTCCCCACTACCAATGTCAGACTTACCGGTCTATAATTCCCTGTTTTCTCTCTACCACCTTTTTTAAATAGTGGGGTTACATTAGCTATCCTCCAATCCATGGGAACTGTTCCAGAGTCTATAGAATTTTGGAAGATGACCCGCAATGCATCTACTATTTCTAGAGCCACTTCCTTAACTACCCTAGGATGTAGATTATCAGGCCCTGGGGATTTATCGGCCTTCAATCCCATCAATTTCCCTAACACCATTTCCCTACAAATACTGATTTCATTCAATTCCTCCCTCTCATTAGACTCTATGTTCCCTAACATCTCTGGGAGGTTATTTGTGTCCTCCTTTGTGAAGACAGAACCAAAATATTTATTTAATTGGTCAGCCATTTCTTTGTTCCCCATTATAAATTCCCCGGATTCTGACTGCAAGGGACCTACACTTGACTTCACCAATCTTTTTCTCTTCACATATCTATAGAAGCTTTTACAGTCAGTTTTTATGTTCTATGCAAGCTTACTCTCATAATCTATTTTCCCCCTCTTAATTAATCCCTTTGTCCTCCTTTGCTGAATCCTAAACTGCTCCCAATCCTCAGGTTTGCTGCTTTTTCTGGCCAAATTATATGTCCTCTCCTTAGATCTTATGCTATCCCTAATTTCCCTTGTTAGCCACGGTTCAGTCACCTCCTTTAAGTACTCCCTAAAACCTACCTCTTTGACCAATCACCTAATATCTCCTTATGTGGCTCGGTGTCAAATTTTGTTTGATAATCACTCCAGTGAAGCGGCCTGGGACGTTTTACTGCATTAAAGACACTATATAAATACAGGTTGTTGTTGTTGTTGAAGGTACTATTTCTGGCTCCTGGTGACTTCGAGCTTGTTTTTTGGCTGGGCTCTGTCATTTTTGAAGGTTGACTTTGTCAACGGGGCAGAGGGTGTGGAGATGGGCACTTCCTCCTTTGGTGACAGCCTGTTTGTTACCTGCACAGAGAGAGGTTTTCCTGCTTTTGCCCTGTTGCTGCTCCTTCCGTCACAAGTAGTCTGGCTCCAGACAGAGGCAGTCTGGTTCCAGATAGGGGCGGTTTGGCTCCAGACAGGGGTGGGTCTGTCTCCAGACAGGGGTGGGTCTGTCTCCAGACAGGGGCCATCTGTCTCCAGACAGGTGTGGGTCTGTCTCCAGACAGGGGCCATCTGTCTCCAGACAGGTGTAGGTCTGGCTCCAGAAAAGGGTGGGTCTGTCTCCAGACAGAGGTGGGTCTGTCTCCAGACATGGGTGGGACTGTCTCCAGACAGGGGTGGGTCTGTCTCCAGACATGGGTGGGACTGTCTCCAGACAGGGGTGGGTCTGTCTCCAGACAGAGGTGGGTCTGGCTCCAGACAGGGACCATCTGTCTCCAGACAGGGGTGGGTCTGGCTCCAGACAGAGGTGGGTCTGTCTCCAGACATGGGTGGGACTGTCTCCAGACAGGGGTGGGTCTGTCTCCAGACAGAGGTGGGTCTGGCTCCAGACAGGGACCATCTGTCTCCAGACAGGGGTGGGTCTGGCTCCAGACAGGAGCCGTCTGTCTCCAGACAGGGGTGGGTCTGGCTCCAGATAGGGGTGGGTCTGTCTCCAGACAGGGGTGGGTCTGGCCCCAGACAGGGGCCGTCTGACTCCAGACAGGGGTGGGTCTGGCCCCAGAAAGGGGACGTCTGCCTCCAGACAGGGGTGGGTCTGTCTCCAGACAGAGGCAGTATGGTAGGGCTGCCTTTGGGAACAGAGGAAGAGAAGAACAGAAAGGAAGACACCACAGAGCAGGAGAAGCTGCCAAAAGAGAAGGAAAGAGGGAGCAGCCCTTACCACCACCTAGGCAGCAACAGGTACGGGAGGAGGAGCAGGGACCACCAGAGTTCCTACTTGCCCGATAACAATGTGTGTTGCTGCTTCTGCAGCTTGTCATGCAGAGTGTGTGGAATGCGGGAGAGGTCAGGAGAGACAATGAGGATTAGGTACAAAAAAACCCTGCACGCCGTCTCCTCCAGCGTCACCAATGGCCATGGCCTCTGCTCTGGCTCTTCCCATCACTGCCAGGGCGCTCTCTTCAAGGGGGCAGAGGGTGTGCAGATGGGCTCTTCCTCCTCTGGTGCCAGCCTGTTGTCTGGTGTGCATGAGCTTCTCCTGCAAGAAAGAGGACAGTGTGTTGGTGAGAGTCTGATAAGGAGTTTGGAGAATGTGGTTGCTGTGTGTGAGCTGTGGGTTGCAATAGTGCTGGGTGTGTGAGCATTCTTCCCCTGGGGGTATAAGGATGCTCACACACTCTCCACTACCTGCACCAAGGCCACTAGTGCCGCATCGGAGTACCTTGGTGCCCGCTCTATCCCTCCTTTAGCCATTTCCTTCAGAAGTTATTGCAGCCAGAATGCACCTCCCCTTTAAGAGGTGCTGGCTGTCTTTAAGTAACACCCTGGCCTCCTGATATTACCCACCCCCCCTCCCGAGAAGCATGCAGCCAATGAATAGCAGGGGTAGTGCTAGCTGGTTGCAGGGGTCATTGTAATCAGCAGGCAGCAGGGGTATTGCTGCCAACATTGATAACAACTGGTGCAGGTAGTCCATGCCCCATTCTCCCCTTTCTAGACACAAAGCCTAGGCCATAATTCTTTTAGATGGGGGGTGGGTTGTTGGGGGGCAGTTTTTAGATTGCTCTTTGCCTTAATGGACATTTGTGGCCACGCTCAGTATCAAAGTAACTGCCACAGACTGGTTTAATCTCAGGGTTAGGAGCATACAGATAGTTAATGTCAGATCCTTGTAAATAATGAATTGGAATATGGCTGGAATATTACTGCCTGGCTGTCTTGGCTGTAGATGCGTGTAACATGAGCTAGAAGTGAACATGTTGGTGGCACAGCAAGGGGTGTGTGCAGGGAGCGTGCTGAAGGTCAGCCAGATCGCATCCCTTTATATTCAGAAGCTTTTTACATGAAAGAATGGATGAAATGATGCCATTATCATTCTGCAATAAACGAGCCAATGAGAGCTGTAACCTGATCCTCCACCCTGGATCCATGTTAGTTCTCTTAATATCTGAATATTGAGAACAGGGCTAGGAGCTGGGAGGAGGTGAAGGGTTCACCCTCACCCAGCAAACATGGGCAACAAGCAATCCATCTTCACGGCTCAACAGCTCGACGCATATCAGGTAGGAAACCGGCCCGGGAAGTTAAATCGCGTCAGAAAATGCAAATACATCTATCTCCATACTCAACTTTTATCCTAAATCTCATGAGTATGTAGAGTAGACAGTGGGTGTTTGGTACAAAATCACAGGAGAGCATGAAACTAAGAGTTCTCCTGTAATAGTCTCATAGTTACGATCTCTCTTGTAACACTCTCCTAGTTACGACCTTATCTGAGGAAGGATGTTCTTGCCATGGAGAGAGTGCAGCAAAGATTCACCAGACTGTTACCTGGGATGACAGGAAAGACGTATGAAGAGAGATTGGGTCGATTGGGCTTGTATTCACTAGAGTTTAGAAGAATGAGAGGGGATCTCATTGAAACTTATCAAACTCTAACAGGACTAGACAGACTAGTTGCAGGAAGGATGTTCCCGATGGTGGGGGAGTCCAGAACCAGGAGTCACAGTCTAAGGATAAGGGGTAAGCCATTTAGGACTGAGATGAGGAGGAATTTCTTCACCCAGAGAGTGGTGAACCTGTGGAATTCTCTACCACAGAAGGCAGTTGAGTCCAATTCATTAAATATATTCAAGAAGGAGTTAGATATATTTCTTAAGGCTAAAGGGATCAAGGGATATGGGGAGAAAGCAGGGACAGGGTACTGAATTTGGATGATCAGCCATGATCTCATTAAATGGCGGAACAGGCTCGAGGGGACGAATGGACTACTCCTGCCCCTGTCTTCTATGTTTCTATGATCTCTCCTGTAACTCTCTCCTAGTTAGAGGGAGACAGAGTTAATATCTGCAAATTCCAGGCCCATTATCCTTACCTGAAAATGAATGAAAAGTACTTCTATGAAAATAATTCTATAAATGGCAGTGAACATTGGACAGATCTTGCCTGACCAATCTCAGGTAAGATGCCTGGAGCGAGTTGGTGAAAATGTGGCTGCAGCGGTGGATCTGGGGGTGCCCGGCTGGTGATCTGATGGCTACCCTCTTCCGTGGCACCTCCTATAATGTGAGACAGAAGAGCTTGTTTAGTGGTTCTCACGTGTCACCTACACTTGCAGAATTCTTCTTCTTAGGCAGTCCCTCGGAACCGAGGCTGACTTGCTTCCACGTTAAAAATGAGTTCTGAGGTGACTGATGAGTCCAATGCGGGACCTACAGTCTCTGTCACAGGTGGGGCAGACGGTGGTTGAAGGGGTGTGTGGGTGGGGTGCTTGGGTTGATATGCGCTCCTTCCGCTGTTTGCGCTTGGCTTCCACTTGCTTCCGGCGAAGAGACTCGAGTTGTTCGGCGCCTTCCCGGATGCTTCTCCTCCACTTTGTGCAGTCTTGGGCCAGGGATTCCCAGGTGTCAGTGGGGATGTTGCACTTCTCAAGGAGGCTTTGAGGGTGTCCTTGAAGCATTTCCTCTGGCCACCTGGGGCTCTCTTGCCGTGTCGGAGCTCCGAGTAGAGCGCTTGTTTTGGGAGTCTCGTATCGGGCATGCGAACAATGTGGCCCGTCCATCGGAGCTGATTGAGCGTGGTCAAAGCTTCGATGTGGGGGATGCTGGCCTGAGTGTGAACACTGACGTCGGTGCGCCTATCCTACCAATGGATTTGCAAGATCCTGCGGAGGCAGCGTTGGTGGTACCTCTCCAGTGCTTTGAGGTGCCTGCTGTACATGGTCCATGTCACTGAGGCATACAGGAGGGCGGGTATCACTACTGCTGTGTAGATCATGAGCTTAGTCCCGGGTTTGAGGTCCTGGTCTTCAAACATTCTCTTCCACAGGTGACCGAAGGCTGCACTGCCACACTGAAGGCAGTGTTGGACTTCGTCATCAATGTCTGCCCTTGTTGACAGTAGGCTCCTGAGGTATGGAAAGTGATCCACTATTTGCAGAATTAACTGATGAGTGAAAAGACATTGCAATACTTTGAGAAAGTACATTCTGCTAAAACTACCTTTGAGGAGCCCTACCCCAGCCTTTACCGACCTTCTCACAGATTCTAACCTCGCCCTCTCCCACAGACTCTAACCTCACCCTCTCCCACAGACTCTAACCTCACCCTCACCCACAGACTCTAACCTCACCCTCACCCACAGACTCTAACCTCACCCTCACCCACAGACTCTAACCTCACCCTCTCCCACAGACTCTAACCTCACCCTCTCCCACAGACTCTAACCTCGCCCTCTCCCACAGACTCTAACCTCACCCTCTCCCACAGACTCTAACCTCGCCCTCTCCCACAGACTCTAACCTCACCCTCTCCCACAGACTCTAACCTCGCCCTCTCCCACAGACTCTAACCTCACCCTCTCCCACAGACTCTAACCTCGCTCTCTCTCACAGACTCTAACCTCACCCTCTCCCCCAGACTCTAACCTCGCCCCCTCCCACAGACTCTAACCACGCCCTCTCCCACAGACTCTAACCTCACCCTCTCCCCCAGACTCTAACCTCACCCTCTCCCACAGACTCTAACCTCGCCCTCTCCCACAGACTCTAACCTCACCCTCTCCCACAGACTCTAACCTCGCCCTCTCCCACAGACTCTAACCTCGCTCTCTCCCACAGACTCTAACCTCGCCCTCTCCCACAGACTCTAACCTCGCCCTCTCCCACAGACTCTAACCTCGCCCTCTCCCACAGACTCTAACCTCGCCCTCTCCCACAGACTCTAACCTCGCCCTCTCCCACAGACTCTAACCTCACCCTCTCCCACAGACTCTAACCTCGCCCTCTCCCACAGACTCTAACCTCGCCCTCTCCCACAGACTCTAACCTCGCCCTCTCCCACAGACTCTAACCTCGCCCTCTCCCACAGACTCTAACCTCACCCTCTCCCACAGACTCTAACCTCGCCCTCTCCCACAGACTCTAACCTCACCCTCTCCCACAGACTCTAACCTCGCCCTCTCCCACAGACTCTAACCTCGCCCTCTCCCACAGACTCTAACCTCGCCCTCTCCCACAGACTCTAACCTCACCCTCTCCCACAGACTCTAACCTCGCCCTCTCCCACAGACTCTAACCTCGCCCTCTCCCACAGACTCTAACCTCGCCCTCTCCCACAGACTCTAACCTCGCCCTCTCCCACAGACTCTAACCTCGCCCTCTCCCACAGACTCTAACCTCACCCTCTCCCACAGACTCTAACCTCGCCCTCTCCCACAGACTCTAACCTCGCCCTCTCCCACAGACTCTAACCTCACCCTCTCCCACAGACTCTAACCTCGCTCTCTCCCACAGACTCTAACCTCGCCCTCTCCCACAGTCTCTAACCTCGCCCTCTCCCACAGACTCTAACCTCGCCCTCTCCCACAGACTCTAACCTCGCCCTCTCCCACAGACTCTAACCTCGCCCTCTCCCACAGACTCTAACCTCGCCCTCTCCCACAGTCTCTAACCTCGCCCTCTCCCACAGACTCTAACCTCGCCCTCTCCCACAGACTCTAACCTCGCCCTCTCCCACAGACTCTAACCTCGCCCTGTCCCACAGACTCTAACCTCGCCCTCTCCCACAGACTCTAACCTCACCCTCTCCCACAGACTCTAACCTCGCCCTCTCCCACAGACTCTAACCTCGCCCTCTCCCACAGTCTCTAACCTCGCCCTCTCCCACAGACTCTAACCTCGCCCTCTCCCACAGACTCTAACCTCGCCCTCTCCCACAGACTCTAACCTCGCCCTCTCCCACAGACTCTAACCTCGCCCTCTCCCACAGACTCTAACCTCGCCCTCTCCCACAGACTCTAACCTCGCCCTCTCCCACAGACTCTAACCTCGCCCTCTCCCACAGTCTCTAACCTCGCCCTCTCCCACAGACTCTAACCTCGCCCTCTCCCACAGACTCTAACCTCGCCCTCTCCCACAGACTCTAACCTCGCCCTCTCCCACAGACTCTAACCTCACCCTCTCCCACAGGCTCTAACCCCGCTCTCACCCACAGACTCTAACCTCGCCCTCTCCCACAGACTCTAACCTCGCCCCCTCCCACAGACTCTAACCTCGCCCTCTCCCACAGACTCTAACCTCACCCTCTCCCACAGGCTCTAACCCCGCTCTCACCCACAGACTCTAACCTCGCCCTCTCCCACAGACTCTAACCTCGCCCTCTCCCACAGACTCTAACCTCGCCCTCTCCCACAGACTCTAACCTCGCCCTCTCCCACAGACTCTAACCTCGCCCTCTCCCACAGGCTCTAACCTCACCCTCTCCCACAGACTCTAACCTCGCCCTCTCCCACAGACTCTAACCTCGCCCTCTCCCACAGACTCTAACCTCGCCCTCTCCCACAGACTCTAACCTCGCCCTCTCCCACAGACTCTAACCTCGCCCTCTCCCACAGACTCTAACCTCGCCCTCTCCCACAGACTCTAACCTCGCCCTCTCCCACAGACTCTAACCTCGCCCTCTCCCACAGACTCTAACCTCGCCCTCTCCCACAGACTCTAACCTCGCCCTCTCCCACAGGCTCTAACCTCACCCTCTCCCACAGACTCTAACCTCGCCCTCTCCCACAGACTCTAACCTCGCCCTCTCCCACAGGCTCTAACCTCACCCTCTCCCACAGACTCTAACCTCGCCCTCTCCCACAGGCTCTAACCTCACCCTCTCCCACAGGCTCTAACCTCACCCTCTCCCACAGACTCTAACCTCGCCCTCTCCCACAGGCTCTAACCTCACCCTCACCCACAGACTCTAACCTCACCCTCTCCCACAGTCTCTAACCTCACCCTCTCCCACAGACTCTAACCTCGCCCTCTCCCACAGACTCTAACCTCACCCTCTCCCACAGACTCTAACCTCGCCCTCTCCCACAGACTCTAACCTCGCCCTCTCCCACAGGCTCTAACCTCACCCTCTCCCACAGACTCTAACCTCGCCCTGTCCCACAGACTCTAACCTCGCCCTGTCCCACAGACTCTAACCTCGCTCTCTCCCACAGACTCTAACCTCACCCTCTCCCCCAGACTCTAACCTCGCCCCCTCCCACAGACTCTAACCTCGCCCTGTCCCACAGACTCTAACCTCGCTCTCTCCCACAGACTCTAACCTCACCCTCTCCCACAGACTCTAACCTCGCCCTCTCCCACAGACTCTAACCTCGCCCTCTCCCACAGACTCTAACCTCGCTCTCTCCCACAGACTCTAACCTCGCTCTCTCCCACAGACTCTAACCTCGCTCTCTCCCACAGACTCTAACCTCGCCCCCTCCCACAGACTCTAACCTCGCCCTGTCCCACAGACTCTAACCTCGCTCTCTCCCACAGACTCTAACCTCGCCCTCTCCCACAGACTCTAACCTCGCTCTCTCCCACAGACTCTAACCTCGCCCTCTCCCACAGACTCTAACCTCACCCTCTCCCACAGACTCTAACCTCACCCTCTCCCACAGACTCTAACCTCGCCCTCTCCCACAGACTCTAACCTCGCCCTCTCCCACAGGCTCTAACCTCACCCTCTCCCACAGACTCTAACCTCGCCCTCTCCCACAGACTCTAACCTCGCCCTCTCCCACAGACTCTAACCTCACCCTCTCCCACAGACTCTAACCTCACCCTCACCCACAGACTCTAACCTCGCCCTCTCCCACAGACTCTAACCTCGCCCCCTCCCACAGACTCTAACCTCGCCCTCTCCCACAGACTCTAACCTCACCCTCTCCCACAGACTCTAACCTCGCCCTCTCCCACAGACTCTAACCTCACCCTCTCCCACAGACTCTAACCTCGCCCTCTCCCACAGACTCTAACCTCGCCCTCTCCCACAGACTCTAACCTCACCCTCTCCCACAGACTCTAACCTCACCCTCACCCACAGACTCTAACCTCGCCCTCTCCCACAGACTCTAACCTCGCCCTCTCCCACAGACTCTAACCTCGCTCTCTCCCACAGACTCTAACCTCGCTCTCTCCCACAGACTCTAACCTCACCCTCTCCCACAGACTCTAACCTCACCATCTCCCACAGACTCTAACCTCGCCCTCTCCCACAGACTCTAACCTCGCCCTCTCCCACAGACTCTAACCTCACCCTCTCCCACAGACTCTAACCTCACCATCTCCCACAGACTCTAACCTCGCCCTCTCCCACAGACTCTAACCTCGCCCTCTCCCACAGACTCTAACCTCGCCCCCTCCCACAGACTCTAACCTCGCTCTCTCCCACAGACTCTAACCTCGCCCTCTCCCACAGACTCTAACCTCGCCCTCTCCCACAGACTCTAACCTCGCCCTCTCCCACAGACTCTAACCTCGCTCTCTCCCACAGACTCTAACCTCGCCCTCTCCCACAGACTCTAACCTCGCCCTCTCCCACAGACTCTAACCTCGCCCTCTCCCACAGACTCTAAGCTCACCCTCTCCCACAGGCTCTAACCTCGCCCTCTCCCACAGACTCTAACCTCGCTCTCTCCCACAGACTCTAACCTCGCTCTCTCCCACTGACTCTAACCTCACCCTCTCCCACAGACTCTAACCTCACCATCTCCCACAGACTCTAACCTCGCCCTCTCCCACAGACTCTAACCTCGCCCTCTCCCACAGACTCTAACCTCGCTCTCTCCCACAGACTCTAACCTCGCCCTCTCCCACAGACTCTAACCTCACCCTCTCCCACAGACTCTAACCTCGCCCTCTCCCACAGACTCTAACCTCGCCCTCTCCCACAGACTCTAACCTCGCCCTCTCCCACAGAATCTAACCTCGCCCTGTCCCACAGACTCTAACCTCGCCCTCTCCCACAGACTCTAACCTCGCCCTCTCCCACAGACTCTAACCTCGCCCTCTCCCACAGAATCTAACCTCGCCCTGTCCCACAGACTCTAACCTCGCCCTCTCCCACAGACTCTAACCTCGCCCTCTCCCACAGACTCTAACCTCGCCCTCTCCCACAGACTCTAACCTCGCCCTCTCTCACAGACTCTAACCTCACTCTCTCCCACAGACTCTAACCTCGCCCTCTCCCACAGACTCTAACCTCGCCCTCTCTCACAGACTCTAACCTCGCCCTCTCCCACAGACTCTAACCACGCCCTCTCCCACAGACTCTAACCCCGCCCTCTCCCACAGTCTCTAACCTCGCCCTCTCCCACAGACTCTAACCTCGCCCTCTCCCACTGACTCTAACCTCGCCCTCTCCCACAGACTCTAACCTCGCCCTCTCCCACAGACTCTAACCTCGCTCTCTCCCACAGACTCTAACCTCGCCCTCTCCCACAGACTCTAACCTCGCCCTCTCCCACAGACTCTAACCTCACCCTCACCCACAGACTCTAACCTCACCCTCTCCCACAGACTCTAACCTCGCCCTCTCCCACAGACTCTAACCTCGCTCTCTCCCACAGACTCTAACCTCACCCCTCTCCCACAGACTCTAACCTCACCCTCTCCCACAGACTCTAACCTCGCCCTCTCCCACAGACTCTAACCTCGCCCTCTCCCACAGACTCTAACCTCACCCTCACCCACAGACTCTAACCTCGCCCTCTCCCACAGACTCTAACCTCGCCCTCTCCCACAGACTCTAACCTCGCCCTCTCCCACAGACTCTAACCTCGCCCTCTCCCACAGACTCTAACCTCACCCTCTCCCACAGACTCTAACCTCACCCTCTCCCACAGACTCTAACCTCACCCTCTCCCACAGACTCTAACCTCACCCTCACCCACAGACTCTAACCTCACCCTCTCCCACAGACTCTAACCTCGCCCTCTCCCACAGACTCTAACCTCGCCCTCTCCCACAGACTCTAACCTCGCCCTCTCCCACAGACTGTAACCTCACCCTCTCCCACAGACTCTAACCTCGCCCCCTCCCACAGTCTCTAACCTCGCCCCTCTCCCACAGACTCTAACCTCGCCCTCTCCCACAGACTGTAACCTCACCCTCTCCCACAGACTCTAACCTCGCCCCCTCCCACAGTCTCTAACCTCGCCCTCTCCCACAGACTCTAACCTCGCCCTCTCCCACAGACTCTAACCTCGCCCTCTCCCACAGACTCTAACCTCACCCTCTCCCACAGACTCTAACCTCACCCTCTCCCACAGACTCTAACCTCAGCCCTCTCCCACAGACTCTAACCTCGCCCTCTCCCACAGACTCTAACCTCGCCCTCTCCCACAGACTCTAACCCTCAGCCCTCTCCCACAGACTCTAACCTCGCCCTCTCCCACAGACTCTATACCACGCCCTCTCCCACAGACTCTAACCTCGCCCTCTCCCACAGACTCTAACCTCGCCCCCTCCCACAGACTCTAACCTCGCCCTCTCCCACAGACTCTAACCTCGCCCTCTCCCACAGACTCTAACCTCACCCTCTCCCACAGACTCTAACCTCTCCCTCTCCCACAGACTCTAACCTCACCCTCTCCCACAGACTCTAACCTCGCCCCTCTCCCACAGACTCTAACCTCGCCCTCTCCCACAGACTCTAACCTCACGCCTCTCCCACAGACTCTAACCTCGCCCTCTCCCACAGACTCTAACCTCGCCCTCTCCCACAGACTCTAACCTCACCCTCTCCCACAGACTCTAACCTCTCCCTCTCCCACAGACTCTAACCTCGACCCTCTCCCACAGACTCTAACCTCGCCCTCTCCCACAGACTCTAACCTCACCCTCTCCCACAGACTCTAACCTCGCCCTCTCCCACAGACTCTAACCTCGCCCCCTCCCACAGACTCTAACCTCGCCCTCTCCCACAGACTCTAACCTCACCCTCTCCCACAGACTCTAACCTCGCCCTCTCCCACAGACTCTAACCTCGCCCCTCTCCACAGACTCTAACCTCGCCCCCTCTCCCACAGACTCTAACCTCGCCCTCTCCCACAGACTCTAACCTCGACCCTCTCCACAGACTCTAACCTCGCGCTCTCTCCCACAGACTCTAACCTCGCCCTCCTCCCACAGACTCTAACCTCAGCCCCTCTCCCACAGACTCTAACCTCGCCCTCTCCCACAGACTCTAACCTCGCCCCTCCCACAGACTCTAACCTCGCCTCTCCCACAGACTCTAACCTCACCCTCTCCCACAGACTCTAACCTCACCCTCTCCCACAGACTCTAACCTCGCCCTCCTCCCACAGACTCTAACCTCGCCCTGTCCCACAGACTCTAACCTCGCCCTCTCCCACAGACTCTAACCTCGCCCTCTCCCACAGACTCTAACCTCGCCCCCTCCCACAGACTCTAACCTCACCCTCTCCCACAGACTCTAACCTCGCCCCCTCCCACAGACTCTAACCTCGCCCTGTCCCACAGACTCTAACCTCGCCCTCTCCCACAGACTCTAACCTCGCCCTCTCCCACAGACTCTAACCTCGCCCTCTCCCACAGACTCTAACCTCGCCCTCTCCCACAGACTCTAACCTCGCCCTCTCCCACAGACTCTAACCTCGCCCTCTCCCACAGACTCTAACCTCGCCCTCTCTCCCACAGACTCTAACCTCGCCCTCTCCCACAGACTCTAACCTCGCCCTCTCCCACAGACTCTAACCTCGCCTCTCCCACAGACTCTAACCTCGCCCTCTCCCACAGACTCTAACCTCGCCCTCTCCCACAGACTCTAACCTCGCCCTCTCCCACAGACTCTAACCTCGCCCTCTCCCACAGACTCTAACCTCGCCCTCTCCCACAGACTCTAACCTCGCCCTCTCCCACAGACTCTAACCTCGCCCTCTCCCACAGACTCTAACCTCGCCCTCTCCCACAGACTCTAACCTCGCCCTCTCCCACAGACTCTAACCTCGCCCTCTCCCACAGACTCTAACCTCGCCCTCTCCCACAGACTCTAACCTCGCCCTCTCCCACAGACTCTAACCTCGCCCTCTCCCACAGACTCTAACCTCAGCCCTCTCCCACAGACTCTAACCTCGCCCTCTCCCACAGACTCTAACCTCGCCCTCTCCCACAGACTCTAACCTCGCCCTCTCCCACAGACTCTAACCTCGCCCTCTCCCACAGACTCTAACCTCGACCCTCTCCACAGACTCTAACCTCGCCCCTCTCCCACAGACTCTAACCTCGCCCTCTCCCACAGACTCTAACCTCGCCCTCTCCCCACAGACTCTAACCTCGCTCTCTCCCACAGACTCTAACCTCGCCCTCTTCCCACAGACTCTAACCTCGACCCTCTCTCCACAGACTCTAACCTCGCCCTCTCCCACAGACTCTAACCTCGCCCTCTCCCACAGACTCTAACCTCGCTCTCTCCCACAGACTCTAACCTCGCCCTCTCCCACAGACTCTAACCTCACCCTCTCCCACAGACTCTAACCTCGCCCCCTCCCACAGACTCTAACCTCGCCCTCTCCCACAGACTCTAACCTCGCCCTCTCCCACAGACTCTAACCTCGCCCTCTCCCACAGACTCTAACCTCGCTCTCTCCCACAGACTCTAACCTCGCCCTCGTCCCACAGACTCTAACCTCGCCCTCTCCCACAGACTCTAACCTCACCCACTCCCACAGACTCTAACCTCACCCTCTCCCACAGACTCTAACCTCACCCTCTCCCACAGACTCTAACCTCGCCCTCTCCCACAGACTCTAACCTCGCCCTCTCCCACAGACTCTAACCTCACCCTCTCCCACAGACTCTAACCTCGCCCTCCTCCCACAGACTCTAACCTCGTCCCTCTCCCACAGACTCTAACCTCGCCCTCTCCCACAGACTCTAACCTCGCCCTCTCCCACAGACTCTAACCTCGCCCTCTCCCACAGACTCTAACCTCGCTCT
>NC_140999.1:81350576-81370029 GCF_052327205.1 Somniosus microcephalus | reverse complement strand
AGCTCTCACAGCCCGTGGCTCTCCCACGACTGTAGGCTTCGGCTCACTTCCCTCAGGCTCTGCCCCTTTGGGATTTGGGCAGTGTGGTAAACCACTGTTTGTATTCCACTGTGTACATGCCTGGACATGCCTCGGCTGACTCCTCCCACAAGTCCTAGTATAAAGGTGACGGCTCCCCAGCCCTTTGTATTTCTGGACCAGTCGACCACTCGAGGCAGACCTTCATTCTTTTGTTAATAAAAGCCTTTAGTTACTCCCTTAACTCTCAGTCTTTTATGAGTAATTGATAGCGCATCAATTTTATTAACAAAATTTTTATAATGGAGAAGATCCTCACACCAGCATGCCTGGACTTAGATCATCGGGAGGCGGACTCATCCACCAAGTTTACTCACTGGCTTAAGTGTTTCGAAAAATTCCTGACCGCCTCCGCAGCAATCAAATTGGACGAGGACAAACTGGATGTCCTGATCTCCAAAGTGAACCACCGAGTGTTCTCGGTCATCCAAGACACGACCTCGTACGCGGACGCTATCAAGCTCCTCAAGGACCAGTACACGCGCCCAGTGAACGAAGTGTACGCCAGGCACCTTCTGGGGAGTCGCAAACAACAACCTGGGGAACCGACCGTGGAATACCTTCAGGCACTGTCTGTGCTTGGCCGGGCCTGTGGTTGTAAGGATGTAAAGGCCGCCGTGTACACAGAGGAACTTATCCGGGACGCTTTTGTAGCGGGCCACAGATCCAATTACACCCGACAGCGACTGTTGGAGCAGATTGACCTCGACCTCAACAAGGCCTCTGAACTCGCACTATCATTGGATGCAGCCTACCGGGGCATGGATGCCTACTCCTCTGCACCGTGGACGCCGCGGGGAATGACAGCCTGGGACACGGTAGGACCGCCTCATAGCGCCGTGCCACCCCAGCCACACCCCAGCAACGGCCCAACTACCGCAGCAGTGTCCCAAGGCCAGACAGCAGTGCCCCAAGGCCAGAAATGCTACTTCTGTGGCCAGGCAAAACACCCCAGAGCGCGCTGCCCGGTGAAAAACGCGATCTGCTCGGGCTGCGGGAAGAAGGGACACTACGCTAGTGTCTGCAGGGCCAAAGCCACCCCGAACCCCAGCAGCGCCGCGTGTGGGCCATGCGGGCCGCCATCTTGGGCCTCCCCGGCCATGTGCGAACCACCGGTACAGCAGCCATTTTGGACGCCTCCAGCCACATGGGGATCATGGACGCCGCCATCTTGGATGACAGCCGGAACGCAGCAGGCCCCCAACACCGCCTCATCTGATACCCGCAGCGACACACCGACCCCTACGCTGGCATCCGTTACACTGGACCAAGCGAGACCGCACCAGCTGGCCAGTTCCACAATGGACATTAAGGTAAATGGTCACGATACAATCTGCCTTTTTGACTCTGGGAGTACGGAGAGCTTCATCCACCCCGACACGTGCGGCGTTGCTCTCTCCCAGTCCTGCCTGCGCACCAGCGGATTTCTATGGCCTCCGAGTCCCAGTCGGCGGACATCGGCGGCTACTGCGTGGTGACACTCGTAGTAGACGGGACTGTGTACGGTCATTAAATGTCTGAACGACCTCTTCACCCTGTTCGGTTTCCCCAGCTATATCCATAGCGACCGGGGCTCATCGTTTATGAGCGACGAACTCCGTCAGTACCTGCTAACTAGGGGTATTGCCACAAGCAGGACCACCAGTTACAACCCCCGGGGGAACGGACAGGTGGAAAGAGAAAATGCGACAGTTTGGAAGGCCGCCCTGCTAGCCTTAAAGTCTAGGGGCCTTCCAACCTCCCGCTGGCAGGATGTGCTCCCCGATGCGCTCCACTCTATTCGGTCACTGCTCTGCACTGCCACTAACGCCACCCCTCATGAGAAAATGTTTGTCTTCCCAAGGAAGTCCACATCGGGGACATCGCTACCGCCATGGCTGACGTCCCCAGGGCCGGTCCTACTGAGAAGACACGTGAGGACCCATAAAACGGACCCCCTGGTCGAGAGGGTCGACCTCCTCCACGCCAACCCCCAGTATGCTTACATTGCATACCCGGACGGGCGGGAGGACACAGTCGCCATAAGAGACCTTGCACCCTCGGGGGCCGCAGTAACCCACTACTCACTACCACCCCCCCCCACGACCCAATATCCAGCCCCAGCAGACGGCAGGCCTGGGCCCCGCGACCCGCTCGACATCTACGAGGACGACACGCCTGTGCCACAGCCTACGCAGGACTCGACGCCGGAAGCTCCACTACCCCTGCCGTCGCCATGCCGATCACAGCGGCAGACAAGACCTCAGGAGAGACTCCAATACACTAACTTTTAATACACTTCACCCCGCCGGACTCAATTTTAAACAAGGGGTGAATGTGGTAAACCACTGTTTGTATTCCACTGTGTACATGCCTGGACATGCCTCGGCTGACTCCTCCCACAAGTCCTAGTATAAAGGTGACTGCTCCCCAGCCCTTTGTATTTCTGGACCGGTCGACCACTCGAGGCAGACCTTCATTCTTTTGTTAATAAAAGCCTTTAGTTACTCCCTTAACTCTCAGTCTTTTATGAGTAATTGATAGCGCATCAGGCAGGCTCCCTTGGCGAGTGGAACTTTGGGTGGGACTTCGGCTCTCACAGCCCGTGGCTCTTCCACGACTGTGGGCTTCGGCTCCCTCCCCTCAGGCTCCGCCCCTTCAGGAATTGGGTCTGTGGCAGACGGCTCCTCCCCACCTGTCCCTACAGGTGAAGGATCTCTGCCCCAATATCTACCTCCCCCACGCTCGAGTCGAGGGCGGGACCTTTGTCCTCCGACTCCACCTCTTCCAGAATCGTGTCGAGGGCAGGACCTTGTTGTTCGGGTCCCTCCTCGTCTGAGTCCCAGGCCATCAGAGAAAGCTCCCCCCAGGTGGGCGGGACCTCTTCTCCTTCCAAGCAGGCTACAACGCCAGCTTGTATGGTCTGTGACTCATCGCGCACCTCAGGCTTCGGTTACTGATGGCTTTGCACCCGGTTTAAACAGTTTGCACTGATTGATGTGAAACCATTTAGTGCGCCGGGGCAACTTCACTGCATATACCATGGGGCTAGCCTTGTCTACAATGCTGTAGGGCCCCATGTACAGTGGTTCTAGACTCCCTACTCGGGCATAGTTTCTCACCATGACCTGATCTCCAACTTCCCGCTCAATTGTCTTTCGGGGTTCAAGCAGCAATCGGTTCCCCTGATGCTGCCTCCCCATGTTCCCAGCTGCTTGCCCATGGATCTGTTTCAGGCACTCAAAAAGGTTTTGGGCAAACTTGTCCCGATTCACCTCTTGGAGCTGCCCCTCAGTGAGCACCAGGGCTAGTACATGGGTGGGGGTTCGCATGACTCTTCCAGTCATTAATTCGTGCGGGGAGTAC
Source organism: Somniosus microcephalus (assembly GCF_052327205.1). NCBI lineage: Eukaryota > Metazoa > Chordata > Chondrichthyes > Squaliformes > Somniosidae > Somniosus > Somniosus microcephalus. The sequence goes on along the minus strand of NC_140999.1, from coordinate 81,366,606 downwards.
CCCATACTTTTAGACTGGATAGCCCGGATCCCCATGAGGACTAGATGTTGGATCCGTGGTTCAGTGGATATGCTATTATTAAATAATCACACGGATGCTGTATATTAACAAATAACAGGTCTTTACTGGAGGAGGGTAGTCTCTAGACTAGGGGTACAGAGGCACGCGCAAAGCTTATATACTGGTGTGGTCCCTGCCGGTACTACAGTATACAGGAGCTGTAAAAGTAGTTCTGACTTAAAGGCACATACACTACAATTCCTCCCCTTTTAGATTAGTAATACCCCTAATATTCAAATAACAATTAACATTTCAACATGTACATTAAACAACAAAAGTCCAGTTATAGATTCAGTCTTTGGGTGGCTTCCTGACCCTTTCGGGATAGCGCCTTTCCGGAGGTTCTTGTTCTTGGTGCAGAGGCGATTCTGACCCCTTTTCATCGGGTAGTTCATCGGGTTCCACTGCTACTGGGTCTGAAGTAAATGCTACCGGTATGTCGGGTTCATCCCCAGGCACTCGAGACATGGGGTTGACGCATTCCTGTGACGCTAAGATCTGATCGACGTGGCGTCTCACAATGTTCTCCCTGCCATCCACTGTGTACATTAATGGCCCCTGCCTTGCACGTATCGTTCCGGGTTGCCATTTCTCTGTTCGATAGTCACGGGCCAAGGCTGGTTGCCCTACATTGAAGCTTCTTGTCGGCTTCTCATTGATGTGCTGGAATTGTTTGTCCTCAACATTTCTTTGCACATTTGGCCTGAGCAAGTCCAGACGAGATCTCAACCTTCGGTTAAAGAACATCATGGCCGGGGTCTGGTTGGTAACTGCATGTGTCGCATTTCGGTAGGCTAATAAGAAATTGTCCATCTTATGCTGTCGTGGAATTTCATCGTCGCTCATGGCCTTTATCGCCTTCTTAAAGGTTTGTACGAACCTCTGAGCCAATCCATTTGTGGCTGGATGATACGGGGCGGGTGTGTAATGCCTTACCCCATTCCTTTTCATGAATTTTTGGAATTCGTCAGACACAAACTGTGGTCCATTATCAGAACAAATCTGCTCTGGCAAACCGTTTCTGGCAAATATGGTCCGCAGGACTGCAATCGTTTTCTCTGTAGTGGTTGAAGATATTTTTATCACCTCAGGCCACTTTGAATGAGCATCCACTGCTATTAAGAACATTGAGTCCATGAATGGACCAGCGAAATCAATATGCACCCGTTGCCATGGAGAGGAGGGCCACTCCCATGGGTGTAGAGGGGCATGTGGTGGTGCATTTTGGACCTTCTGGCATCCTAAGCAGCTCTCAGTTAGGTCTTCGATTTGTTGATCGATTCCCGGCCACCACACATAAGCCCTAGCAAGGCTTTTCATTTTTACTCCCCCCAGATGACCTTCATGTAGCTCATTTAGCACTCTCTCCCTTAACTTGGGTGGAATCACCACTCTGGATCCACACATCACTGTCCCCTGGCATACTGACAGCTGTTCTCTTCTGGATGAGAATGCTGGCAACAGTGAGTCGCCATAAGAACATAAGAACATAAGAAATAGGAGCAGGTGTAGGCCAATCGGCCCCTCGAGCCTGCTCTGCCATTCAATAAGATCATGGCTGATCTGATCCTAACCGCCAATCCACTATCACAGGACTATCTCCTGAATCTAACAGAATTAGACACACGAAACAGCAGCAGGATCAGGCTACACGGCCCCTGGGCCCACTCCGCTACCCACAGGGCCATGACCGATCCGAACCTAGACTCATGTCCAAATTCCTGCCCGCTCCCCGTAACCCTTAATTCCCTTTTCTTCTAGGAAACTGTCTATTTCTGTTTTTAATTTATGTAATGATGTAGCTTCGACAGCTTTTTGGGGCAGCGTATTCCATGGACCTACCACCCTCTGAGTGAAGTAGTTCCTCCTCATCTCAGTTTTGAAAGAGTAGCCCCTTATTCTAAGACTATGCCCCCTAGTTCTAGTTTCACCCATCATCGGGAACATCCTCCCCGCATCCACCCGATCCAACCCCTTCACAATCTTATATGTTTCAATAAGATCGCCTCTCATTCTTCTGAACTCCAATGAGTAGAGTCCCAATCTACTCAACCTCTCCTCATATGTCCATCCCCTCATCCCCGGGATTAACCGAGTGAACCTTCTTTGTACTGACTCGAGAGCAAGTATGTCTTTTCTTAAGTATGGACACCAAAACTGTATGCAGTATTCCAGGTGCGGTCTCACCAATACCTTGTACAACTGAAGCAATACCTCCCTATTTTTATATTCTATCCCCCTAGCAATGAAAGCCAACATTCCATTGGCCTTCTTAATCACTTGCTGCACCTGCATACTAACCTTTTGAGTTTCGTGCACCAGGACCCCCAGATCCCTTTGTACTTCAGTACTTTCCAGTTTCTTGCCATTAAGATAACTTGCTCTACGATTTTTCCTGCCAAAGTGCATAACCTCACACTTTCCAGTATTGTATTCCATCTGCCAAATCTCTGCCCACTTACTTAGCCTGTCTATGTCCCTTTGCATGTTTTTTATGTCCTCCTCACTCACTACTTTCCCTCCCATCTTAGTATCATCTGCAAACTTTGATGTGTTACACTCGGTCCCCTCCTCCAAATCGTTAATATAGATTGTAAAGAGTTGGGGACCCAGCACTGGCCCCTGCGGAACTCCACTGGTTACTCATTGCCAGTCTGAGAATGAACCATTTAACCCAACTCTCTGCCTTCTGTTAGATAGCCAATCCTCTATCCATGCCAGAATATTACCCCCAATCCCGTGATTTTTTATCTTAAGCAATAATCTTTTGTGTGGCACCTTGTCAAATGCCTTTTGGAAGTCGAAATACACTACGTCCACTGGTTCACCTTTATCCACCCTATATGTTACTTCCTCAAAGTACTCCAACAAATTTGTCAAACATGACTTCCCCTTCATAAAACCATGCTGACTTTGTCTTATTAAATTATGATTATCCAAATGTCCTGTTACTGTCTCCTTAATAATGGACTCCAAAATTTTACCTACCACAGATGTTAAGCTAACTGGTCTATAGTTTTCAGCCTTCTGTCTACTGCCCTTTTTAAATAAGGGTGTTACATTAGCAGTTTTCCAGTCTGCCGGGACCTTTGCTGAGTCCAGGGAGTTTTGGAAGATTATTACCAATGCATCCACAATCCCTACCGCCACTTCCCTCAAGACCCTAGGATGTAAGCCATCAGGTCCAGGTGATTTATCCGCCTTGAGTCCCATTATATTACCGAGTACCACTTCCTTAGTGATTTTGATCGTGTTTAGCTCCTCCCCCCTATAGCCCCCTGTTTGTCCAGTGTTGGGATATTCTTAGTGTCCTCTACTGTAAAGACTGATACAAAATATTCATTCAGTGTTTTTGCCATCTCCATATTTCCCACCATTAATTTCCCAGTCTCATCATCTAAGGGACCAACATTTACTTTAGCCACCCTTTTTCTTTTTATATAACTATAAAAACTCTCACTATCTGTTTTTATATTTTTTGCTATTTTACTTTCATAATCTATCTTCCCTTTCTTAATCAATCTTTTTGTTATTTTTTGCTGTCTTTTAAAGTTTTCCCAATCCTCTATCCTCCCACTAGATTTGGCAACCTTATATGCCCTTGTTTTTAGTTGAATACTATCCTTAATTTCTTTACTTAGCCACGGATGGCTGTCTTTTCTTTTACACCCTTTTCTTCTCAGTGGAATATATTTTTTTTGGAAGTTGTAAAATAACTCCTTAAATGTACACCACTGATCATGTATCGTCTTACCCTTTAATCTATTTTCCCAATCCACTCTACTCAATTCCGCTCTCATACCTTCATAGTCTCCTTCATTCAAGCTTAGCACGCTTGTTTGAGATCCAACCTTCTCACCCTCTAATTGAATATGGAATTCAACCATGTTATGGTCACTCATTCCAAGGGGATCCTTTACTTGGACATTTTAAATTAATCCTGTCTCGTTACACAGGACCAGATCTAAGGTTGCTTGCCCCCTGGTCGGTTCAGTTACATACTGCTCAAGAAACCCATCCCTAATACACTCAATGAACTCATCCTCAAGGCAGCCCTGCCCAATTTGATTTGTCCAATTAATATGATAGTTAAAATCTCCCATAATTATAGATGTTCCCTTATTACAAGCCTCAACTATTTCCTGATTGATACTCCGTCCAACCGAGTTGCAACTGGTCGGAGGCCTATAGACTACGCCAACTAGTGTTTTTTTCCCCTTATTATTCCTTATCTCCACCCAAACTGTTTCATTACCCTGATCTTTTGACCCAATATCATTTCTCTGTATTACAGTGATTCCTTCCTTTATTAACATAGCCACCCCACCTCCCCTTCCTTCCTGCCTGTCCTTCCTGATCGTTAAATAACCTGGTATGTTTAATTCCCAGGTATTGTCACCCTGCAGCCATGTTTCTGTAATGGCCACAAGATCATACCCATATGTAGCTATTTGTGCCATTAACTCATCTATTTTGTTACGAATGCTACGTGCATTCAGATAGAGAACTTTCAAATGTGTTTTGTGACACTTAGTTACTGCTTTTGCCCTTTTTATTACTTTACCTTTTACTCCATACCTTCTGCCCCTTCCTGACACGCTCTGGTTTTTAATTTCCCCACTGCTACCTAAGTCTATGACCTTCTCTGTTGTCATTTTTATTATTTGCTCTCTAGGAACCTCCCCCCGACTAGTTAGTTTAAAGCCCTCTCTACAGCCCTAGTTTTATGATCTGCCAGGACTCTAGTCCCAGCACTGGCCAAGTGAAGCCCATCCCAATGGAACAGCTCCCTCCTGCCCCAGTACTGGTGCCAGTGTCCCAGGAAGCAAAACCCATTTCTCCCACACCAGTCTTTGAGCCACGCATTTTACTCTCTTATTTTATTTGTCCTAGCCAAATTCGCTCGTGGCTCAGGTAATAATCCAGAGATTATTACCCTTGAGGTTCTGTTTTTTAATTTGACCCCTAGCTGCTCATACTCCTTTAACAGAACCGGCTTCCTAGTCCTATCTATGTCGTTTGTACCAACATGGACCATGACGACTGGATCCACCCCATCCCACTGCAAGTTTCTTTCCAGCCCAGAGGAGATGTCCTTAACCTTGGCACCGGGTAGGCAACACCGCCTACGGGACTCTCGCTCTTGGCTGCAGAGAACTCTATCTATCCCCCTAATAATACTATCCCCTACCACTACAACATTTCTATTTACTCCCCCCTCTTGAATGGCCCCCCGCTCCATGGTGCTGTGGCCAGGTTGCTCATCCTCCCTGCAGCCCCTGCTCCCGTCCCCACAGGGAGTAAGAACCTCAAACCTGTTGGACAAGAGCAAGGGCTGCGGCTCCTCCAACACTACCTTCTGGATCCCCGTACCTGCCTTGCTCGTAGTCACACCGTCCTGTCCCTGACCATGGGCTACATCTGAATTAATTAACTTCATAGGTGTGACCACCTTCTGATACACAGAGTCCAGGTACTTCTCCCCCTCCCTGATGTGTTGCAGTGTCTGAAGCTCAGACTCCAGCTCATCAACACGGAGCTGGAGATCCTGTAGCAGCAGACACTTGTCACAGATGTAATCACCGTTAGCCTCAATGGGGTCTACCGGCTCCCACATCTCGCAACAGTAACACATCACCTGCTCCATTCTATGTAATTAATTAAATTTTTTATTGTTAGTTATGGACACCCTCTACCCGAATATAGATGCTAGTATCCCCTTTAATTAATTGGATTTAAATTAAATCAAACCCTCTAATTACACCAGTTAAATGGTTTACCAACTGTCCCCACTACAGCACAGAGACCCTAGAAAATAACTGCAGAATTTAAGCTTGTAATGAAAAGAAGAAAGAAATACTCACCAACCAATCCAACCAATCACTTACCTGCTTCCTGGTGACGTCGCACTTGGATTACTTTTTACCTCTCTCCTCTGCTGTTGAATTGGTATGCCTCGCCTCACCTCACTGCTCACACCCAGGTCCAATGCTCTGGTCGGGCCTCGGGTCGCTGCCGGTTTTAAGCTCCGCCTCGCCTCACCTCACTGCTCACACCCAGGTCCGATGCTCTGGTCGGGCCTCGGGTCGCTGCCGGTTTTAAGCTCCGCCTCACCTCACCTCACTGCTCACACCCAGGTCCGATGCTCTGGTCGGGCCTCAGGTCACTGCCGGTTTTAAGCTCTGCCTCGCCTCACCTCGCTGCTCACACCCAGGTCCGATGCTCTGGTCGGGCCTCGGGTCACTGCCGGTTTTAAGCTCCGCCTCACCTCACCTCGCTGCTCACACCCAGGTCCGATGCTCTGGTCAGGCCTCGGGTCGCTGCTGGTTTTAAGCTCCGCCTCACCTCACCTCGCTGCTCACACCCAGGTCCAATGCTCTGGTCGGGCCTCGGGTCGCTGCTGGTTTTAAGCTCCGCCTCGCCTCACCTCACTGCTCACACCCAGGTCCGATGTGTTGGCCATCCCCTCACCATCAATTCATATACCCATGACAGCGTCAGAGCATTGCGGGTCTCCTTCTCTATATCCGCGTTTGTTACTGGCAATCGTTCAATTATTGATGAATAAAATATCTCGATAGGGTCCACTGCTGGTGCTTCCTCCACAGTAGGCAGTGGCAGGCGCGATAGCCCATCAGCGTTCCCATGCTGTTTCGTGCCTTTATATTCTACTAGCTGGGGGAGCCCGGCTTTGCCAGGGCTGTTTTGGGCCGGGCAGTTTAATTCGAGTCCCAGGATTTGGGGCCTCTCTGTGTCCCTCTGTGAATCTGCTGCCGGGCAACATTTTAAATCGAGTCCCAGGCTTTGGGGCCTCTCTGTGTCCCTCTGTGAATCTGCTGCCGGGCAACATTTTAAATGGAGTCCCAGCCTTTTGGGCCTTGTCTCTGTGTCTTTGTCAATCTGCTGCCGGGCAACATTTCTACCTTTTAATACCTTGAAAGATGAAAGTGAAAGTACTTATAAAACGTTTTTGGTAAATCTTTTAAAAATAACATAAGAGATAACTATCTTTTTAGAAGCCGGATGAGCAGATTTGGAGCTGCAAGTAAATGGGGTTTTTAGCTTGAGGCAATGGCTGCCACATCCCTGTGATGAAAACGATTAGTCCCGCCCAGACACACACACCGATTGGCCAACCATCAGGCGACTGAACTGTAGGATTGGTCAATCATGACGGCACAGGATTGGTCGAACCTTGACGTCAGTCAATCAATGCTAATTAGCAGATAATGAGCGTAATTTTGAAGGTTTTTTGCATAACGCGCGAACAATTTTCGTCCGACCAAAAAGTAAATACGCTTACGACCGTCCCGGAAGCGTAAGCTTTCTTTGCACGTAAGGCGCGGGCAGCAACGCCCTATAACTTTCGAACGTATAGCCGGACAGACGAAACGTAAGGAACCGCTTTATATATATAGATAGATAGACTAGCTGGAGTGCCTGGCGGTGCCGAGGCTTTTTTGAGGACATGTTGTTGGAAGAGAGAGAGAGAGCGACTGGGGGGGGGGGAAAGAGAGCGAGCGACTGTGGGGGGGGGAAGAGAGCGAGCGACTGTGGGGGGGGGAAGAGAGCGAGCGACTGTGGGGGGGGGAAGAGAGCGAGTGACTGTGGGGGGGGGAAGAGAGCGAGCAACTGTGGGGGGGAAGAGAGCGAGCGACTGTGTAGGGGAAGAGAGCGAGCGACTGTGGGGGGGAAGAGAGCAAGCGACTGTGGGGGGGAAGAGAGCGAGAGAGAGAGGGGGGGAAGAGAGCGAGGGAGAGAGGGGGGGAAGAGAGCGAGGGAGAGAGGGGGGAAGAGAGCGAGGGAGAGAGGGGGGGAAGAGAGCGAGGGAGAGAGGGGGGAGCGAGGGAGAGAGGGGGGAGCGAGGGAGGGGGCGAGGGAGAGAGGGGTGGCGAGGGAGAGAGGGGTGGCGAGGGAGAGAGGGGGGTCGAGGGAGAGATGGGGGGCGAGGGAGAGATGGGGGGCGAGGGAGAGAGGGGGTGAGGGTGAGGGGGCAAGGGAGAGGGGGGGCGAGGGAGAGGGGGGGGGCGAGGGAGAGGGGGGGTGAGGGAGAGGGGGGGCGCGGGAGGGGGGGCGAGGGAGAGGGGGGCAAGGGAGAGGGGGGGCGAGGGAGAGGGGGGGCGAGGGAGAGGGGGGCAAGGGAGAGGGGGGGCAAGGGAGAAAGGGGGCGAGGGAGAGGGGGGGCGAGGGAGAGGAGGGCGAGGGAGATGGGGGGGCGAGGGGGGGTGAGGGAGGGGGGACGAGGGAGAGGGAGGGGCGAGGGAGAGGGGGGCGAGGGAGGGGGGAGAGGGGGGGGTGAGGGAGGGGGGCGAGGGAGAGGGGGGGCGAGGGAGAGGGGGGTGAGGGAGAGGGGGGGCGAGGGAGAGGGCGAAGGAGAGGGGGGGCGAGGGAGAGGGCGAGGGAGAGGGGGGGGCGGGGGCGAGGGAGGGAGCGGGGGGCGCCGGGGAGGGAGGGGGGGACGCCGGGGGGGGAGAGAGAGAGAGAGAAGGGGGGGAGAGAGTGAGAAGGTGGGGAGAGAGTGAGAAGGGGGGGAGGAGGAGGAGGGAGAGTGGGAGGAGGGGAGGAGTGTTTTGAGGGGGTCAGCGAAAGAGCAAAAAAAAAATTTTTTTCAAAAACGGGTGTTCAGAAGATGGGAGGCCATCTTGAAAGTTTTTTAATGTTTTTAAAAAGCTGCCACGGAGAAGGAACGCACAGTCTGAAATGAACATTTCTTTTTTATTTTTTTTTTAAAAAGCTGCCACGGAGAAGGAACGCGCAGTCTGTGAAACCAACTGAAATTTTTTTTTATAAACGGGTGTTAAGAAGATGGGAGGCCATCTTGAAAGTTTTTTAATGTTATTAAAAAGCTGCCACGGAGAAGGAACGCGCATTCTTGCTGAAACCACCAAAAGTTATTTTTGTAAAAATGGCTGTTAAGAAGATGGGACACCATCTTCATTGTGTTTTAACATTTTAGACATTGTGTTTCTACGTTTTACACATTAAAAAAAAAAAAATCGCTCCTAACAAATAAACACACAGAAGGTGAGAATAAAGATGGCGGCCACTCACCTCAGTTCAGAACGATAAGGCCCGCCCACACACGCACTGATTGGTCGATCGTCATGTCACCGAAGCATAGGATTGGTCAATCGTCCTCTCACTCGACTCTAGGAGGGCCCGGCTGCACATGCGACGAATCTGCTCCCACCACGCATTGATTGGTCGACCATCGGGTTGGTCGACCTCAATGTCACTCTATGGTAATGAGTGGATAATGAGCGGAATGTTGAAGGTTTTTCGGATACCGCGGGCGCAATTTTTGTCCGGCCGAAACGTAAATACGCTTAAGACCGTTTTGGAAAGGTAAGCTTTGTTTCGACGTAACGCACGCGTAGGTACGCTCTAACTTTCGAGCGCATAGCCGGACAGACGCACACCCGAGACAGACAGAAGGACAGACAGAAGGACGGACAGAACGATCCGTTTATATATATAGATATAGATAGATAGACTAGCTGGGGGTAGCCCGGCGTTGTCAGGGCTGTTTTGGGCCAGGCGGTTTAAATCGAGTCCCAGGCTTTTCGGCCCTGTCTGTCTGTCCCTTTGTGAATCTGCTGCCGGGCAGCATTTTAAATCGAGTCCCAGGCTTTCAGGCCCTGTCTGTCTGTCCCTCTGTGAATCTGCTGCCGGGCAACATTTTAAATCGAGTCCCAGGCTTTTGGACCCTGTCTCTCTGTCCCTTTGTGAATCTGCTGCCGAGCAATGGATGCCACATCCCTGAGATGAAACGATTAGTCCCGCCCACACACACACACCGATTGGCCAACCATCAGGGGACTGTACTGTAGGATTGGTCAATCGTGACGGCACAGGATTGGTCGAACCTTGACGTCAGTCAATCAATGCTAAGTAGCAGATAATGAGTTTAATTCTAAAGGTTTTTTGCATAAGGCGCGAACAATTTTCGTCCGACCGAAAAGTAAATATGCTTACGACCGTCCCGGAAGCGTAAGCTTTCTTTGGAGGTAACGCGCGCGTAGGTACGCTCTATAACTTTCGAGCGCATAGCCGGACAGACGCACACGTGAGGACAGACAGACAGACAGATAGACAGACAGACAGACTGAACGATCCGTTTATATATATAGATACTAGCTGGAGTGCCCGGCGGTGCCGAGGCTTTTTCAAGGGCATGTTGTTGTTGGAAGAGAGAGAGAGAGAGCGACTGGGGGGGGGAAGAGAGAGAGCGACTGGGGGGGAAGAGAGAGAGCAACTGGGGGGGAAGAGGGAGAGCGACTGGGGGGGAAGAGAGAGAGCGACTGGGGAGGAAGAGAGAGAGCGACTGGGGGGGAAGAGAGAGAGCGACTGGGGGGAGAAGAGAGAGAGCGACTGGGGGGGAAGAGAGAGAGCGACTGGGGGGGTGGGAAGAGAGAGAGCGACTGGGGGGGAAGAGAGAGAGCGACTGGGGGGAAGAGAGAGAGAGAGCGACTGGGGTGGAAGAGAGAGAGTGACTGGGAGGGAAGAGAGAGTGCGACGGGGGGGGGAAGAGAGAGAGCGACTGGGGGGGAAGAGAGAGAGCAACTGGGGGGGAAGAGGGAGAGCGACTGGGGGGGAAGAGAGAGAGCGACTGGGGGGGAAGAGAGAGAGCGACTGGGGGGGAAGAGAGAGAGCGACTGGGGGGGAAGAGAGAGAGCGACTGGGGAGGGAAGAGAGAGAGCGACTGGGGGGGAAGAGAGAGAGCAACTGGGGGGGAAGAGGGAGAGCGACTGGGGGGGAAGAGAGAGAGCGACTGGGGAGGAAGAGAGAGAGCGACTGGGGGGGAAGAGAGAGAGCGACTGGGGGGAGAAGAGAGAGAGCGACTGGGGGGGAAGAGAGAGAGCGACTGGGGGGGTGGGAAGAGAGAGAGCGACTGGGGGGGAAGAGAGAGAGCGACTGGGGGGAAGAGAGAGAGAGAGCGACTGGGGTGGAAGAGAGAGAGTGACTGGGAGGGAAGAGAGAGTGCGACGGGGGGGGGAAGAGAGAGAACGACTGGGGGGGAAGAGAGAGAGCAACTGGGGGGGAAGAGGGAGAGCGACTGGGGGGGAAGAGAGAGAGCGACTGGGGGGGAAGAGAGAGAGCGACTGGGGGGGAAGAGAGAGAGCGACTGGGGGGGGGAAGAGAGAGAGCGACTGGGGGGGGGAAGAGAGAGAGCGACTGGGGGGGGAAGAGAGAGAGCGACTGGGGGGGGAAGAGAGAGAGCGACTGGGGGGGAAGAGAGAGAGCGACTGGGGGGGTGGGAAGAGAGAGAGCGACTGGGGGGAAGAGAGAGAGCGACGGGGGGGGAAGAGAGAGAGCAACTGGGGGGAAAGAGAGAGAGCGACTGGGGGGGAAGAGAGAGAGCGACTGGGGGGAAGAGAGAGAGCGACTGGGGGGGAAGAGAGAGAGCGACTGGGGGGGAAGAGAGAGAGCGACTGGGGGGGAAGAGAGAGAGCGACTGGGGGGGAAGAGAGAGAGCGGCTGGGGGGGAAGAGAGAGAGCGACTGGGGGGGAAGAGAGAGAGCGACTGGGGGGGTAGAGAGAGAGCGACTGGGGGGGAAGAGAGGGAGCGACTGGGGGGGAAGAGAGAGAGCGACTGGGGGGGAAGAGAGGGAGTGACTGGGGGGAAGAGAGAGAGAGACTGGGGGGGGAAGAGAGAGAGAGACTGGGGGGGGAAGAGAGAGAGAGACTGGGGGGGGAAGAGAGAGAGAGACTGGGGGGGGAAGAGAGAGAGAGACTGGGGGGGGAAGAGAGAGAGAGACTGGGGGGGGAAGAGAGAGAGAGACTGGGGGGGAAGAGAGAGAGCGACTGGGGGGGGAGAGAGTGACTGGGGGGGAAGAGAGAGCGACTGGGGGGGAAGAGAGAGAGCGACTGGGGGGGAAGAGAGAGAGCGACTGGGGGGAAGAGAGAGAGCGACTGGGGGGAAGAGAGAGAGCGACTGGGGGGAAGAGAGAGAACGACTGGGGGGAAGAGAGAGAGCGACTGGGGGGGAAGAGAGAGAGCGACTGCGGGGGAAGAGAGAGAGCGACTGGGGGGAAGAGAGAGAGCGACTGGGGGGGAAGAGAGGGAGCGACTGGGGGGGAAGAGAGAGAGCGACTGGGGGGGAAGAGAGGGAGTGACTGGGGGGAAGAGAGAGAGAGACTGGGGGGGGAAGAGAGAGAGAGACTGGGGGGGGAAGAGAGAGAGAGACTGGGGGGGGAAGAGAGAGAGCGACTGCGGGGGAAGAGAGAGAGCGACTGGGGGGGAAGAGAGAGAGCGACTGGGGGGGAAGAGAGAGAGCGACTGGGGGAGAAGAGCGAGAGCGACTGGGGGGGAAGAGAGAGAGCGACTGGGGGGGAAGAGAGAGAGCGACTGGGGGGGAAGAGAGAGAGCGACTGGGGGGGAAGAGAGAGCGACTGGGGGGGAAGAGCGAGAGCGACTGGGGGGGAAGAGAGAGAGCGACGGGGGGGAAGAGAGCGACTGGGGGGGAAAAGAGAGAGCGACTCGGGGGGAAGAGAGAGCGACTGGGGGGGAAGGGAGAGCGGCTGGGGGGAAGAGAGAGAGAGCGACTGGGGGGAAGAGAGAGAGAGAGCGACTGGGGGGAAGAGAGAGAGAGCGACTGGGGGGAAGAGAGAGAGAGAGCGACTGGGGGGAAGAGAGAGAGAGAGCGACTGGGGGGAAGAGAGAGAGAGAGCGACTGGGGGGAAGAGAGAGAGAGAGCGACTGGGGTGGAAGAGAGAGAGAGAGAGCGACGGGGGGGAAGGGAGAGAGCGACAGTGGGGGGGAAGAGAGAGAGCGACAGTGGGGGGGAAGAGAGAGAGCGACAATGGGGGGGAGTGGAGGGGGGAGGGGGGTAGTGGAAGGGTGGGAGGGGGCTGAGGGGGGAGTGGAGGGGGGGAGGGGGAGAGGGAGTGGGGGAAGGGGAAATGGGGGAGGAGTGGGGGAAGGGGGAGGAGAGGGGGGAGGGGGAGTGGGGGGAAGGGGGGAGGGGGAGTGGGGGGAGGAGAGGGGGGAGGGGGAAGTGGAAGGGGGGAGTGGTGGAAGGGGGGAGTGGTGGAAGGGGGGAGTGGGGGAAGGGGGGAGTGGGGGAAGGGGGGAGTGGGGGAAGGGGAAGGGGGGAGTGGGGGAAGGGGAAGGGGGGAGTGGGGGAAGGGGAAGGGGGGAGTGGGGGAAGGGGAAGGGGGGAGGAGTGGTGGAAGGGGAAGGGGGGAGGAGGAGGGGGGGGAGGAGGGGGGAGGAGGAGGGGGGGAGGAGGAGGGGGGGAGGAGGGGGGAGGAGGAGGGGGGAGGAGGGGGGAGGAGGTGGGGGAGGAGGGGGGGGAGGAGGGGGGGAGGAGGGGTGGGGGAGGGGGGGAGGAGGGGTGGGGGAGGGGGGGAGGAGGGGGGGGAGGAGGTGGAGCGGCGAGTGGGGGAAGGGGAAGGGGGGCGATGAGGGTGAGGGAGGAGGGGGAAGGGGAGGGGGATGGAGGGGAAGGGGGAGGGGGATGGAGGGGAAGGGGGAGGGGGATGGAGGGGGATGGAGGGGAAGGGGGAGGGGGATGGAGGGGAAGGGGGAGGGGGATGGAGGGGGTGGGAGGAGGGGGAGGGAGGAGGGAGGGGGGAAGGGGGAGGGAGGAGGGGGAGGGAAGGGGGAAGGGGGAGGGAGGAGGGGGAGGGAGGAGGGAAGGGGGAGGGAGGGGGGAAGGGGGAGGGAAGGGGGAGGGAGGGGGGAAGGGGGAGGGAGGGGGGAAGGGGGAGGTAGGGGGGAAGGGGAGGGGGGAGGACCCCAGAGTTCATAGAGGAAACTAAAGATCTAGATATTATCATTTTACAGGAAACTTGGTATAAAGGAAAAGGACACACCGGCGGTCCCCAAGGGTACACTGAGCTAGTGGTCCCCTCCAATAAATTACCAAGTGTAACCCAAGGCAGAGACTCCGGAGGCATACTGATCTGGTTTAAAACAGAACTTAAGAATTACATCAAATTTATAAAAAAGGGCGAAAACCATATGTGGCTCAAACTTGAGAGGGAGATTATCTCAAACACCCAAGATGTTTACATTTGCGCACTTTATATCCCTCCAATCGATTCCCCGTACTACAAAGAGGACACCTTCTCCAACATGGAGGGGGAAATTATCCAATACCAGGCCCAGGGGAACGTGTTGATCTGTGGGGACCTCAATTCAAGAACGGGCGAAGAACCAGACTTCACCAATAATCAGGGAAACAATTACGTATTCGGGAATAACCACTTTGACATCCCTTCCCTTCCATACAGGCATAACTGCGACAAGCAGTCAAATACCAACGGTAAACAGCTACTACAGCTCTGTCGAAACCTGGGTCTGTACATTGTCAATGGTAGGTTCATAGGAGACCTCCTAGGAAGATCGACCTACTGCTCACCTCTTGGCTGCAGCACAGTAGACTATATGATTACAGACTTGGACCCATCCTCTTTCAGAGCATTCACAGTCAAACCACAAACAACACTGTCAGATCACAGCCAAATTACTATGTTTCTCAAAAAGACAGAAACAAACAACATAGAAACACAACCCAGTAAACTGTACAACACCAAAAAATCGTACAGATGGGCCAAAAACGACACGGAAAAATACCAGAAAACAATTAGCAATGCATCAACTCAAGCTCTCTTAGACACCTTTCTGCATAACATATACACTCACAATAAAGAAGGCGTAAACCGGGCAGTTAGTAAACTAAACAATATTTTTGATAATTTGGCAACAAATGCAAACTTGAAAGCTCGCAAAAACAAACCCAAAACAAAAAACTATGAAAAATGGTTTGACCATGATTGCCATAACATGAGGAAAAAACTTAGAAAACTATCAAACCAAAAACACAGACATCCAGAAAACGAGGAATTACGCCTTACTTATTGTCAGACGCTAACACAATACAGAAACACACTCAGGACCAAAAAAGAGCAATTTATTAAGAATACACTCAGCTCCATGGAGGAATCCATTGAGTCGAATTGTTTCTGGGACAACTTGAAAACACTACACAAAAAACAACACGACGATTTGTCCATTCAAAATGGGGACACATGGGTAAACCACTTTGAAAAATTATACCAGAAAAACACACTAAGACCAGAGCAACACCAAATACGCAAAAAACTGGAAAAGCTTGAAATGGCCATAAAAGATAACCAAAACCCGCTAGACGCCATAATAACAGAAAAAGAACTTCTTGAAAAACTCAAGGACCTGCGACCAGGAAAAGCTTGCGGGACAGACGGCATACTAAACGAGATGATTAAACACGCAGACGACAAACTGAAACTGGCTATCCTAAAACTCTTCAACTTGGCTCTGAGTGTCGGTTATTTCCCTGACATCTGGAACAAAGGACTCATAACACCCATATACAAAAGTGGGGACAAAATCGACCCAAACAACTATCGAGGCATCTGTGTAAACAGTAACCTGGGGAAGGTATTCTGTAGCATCATAAACAAAAGACTTATAAACTTCCTTGAAGAGCACAATGTCTTGAGTAAAAGCCAAATTGGATTCCTGCCAAACTATAGAACATCCGATCATATCTTCACCCTACAGACCCTAATTGACAAACACGTTCACCATAACAAAAGCAAAATCTACGCATGCTTTGTAGATTTCCAGAAGGCTTTCGACTCCATCTGGCATGACGGTTTATTCCTGAAACTTATCGAAAGCGGGGTAGGAGGTAAAACATATGATGTAATTAAATCAATGTATACAAACAATAAATGTGCAGTTAAAATTGGAGACAAACAAACAAAATACTTCCCACAGGGGCGGGGGGTGACGCAGGGCTCACCAATCTCACCGACACTCTTTAATATTTACATAAATGGATTGGCAAAACTACTTGAACAATCTACAGCACCCGGCCTCACCCTATATGAATCCAAGGTTAAATTCCTCCTCTATGCCGACGACCTGGTTCTGCTGTCACCAACTAAGGAGGGTCTACAGCAGAACCTGGACCTGCTGG